>NW_027253555.1:418864-481780 GCF_044704955.1 Pristiophorus japonicus | reverse complement strand
CCCCAGCCTCCCCGCTTTCATCCCCTAACCCCTGCTATCTCCCCCCTGCTCCCTACCCCCTTCTCTCCCCCCACGCTCTCTACCCCCTGCTCTCTCTACCCCCACGCTCTCTACCCCCTGCTCTCTCTACCCCCACGCTCCTCCCCCCTGCTCTCTACCCCTACCCCTTCTCTACCCCCTGCTCTCTCTACCCCCTTCCCTCCCCGCTCTCTCTACCCCCTTCCCTCCCCGCTCTCTCTACCCCCTTCCCTCCCCGCTCTCTCTCTACCCCCTTCCCTCCCCGCTCTCTCTACCCCCTTCCCTCCCCGCTCTCTCTACCCCCTTCCCTCCCCGCTCTCTCTACCCCCTTCCCTCCCCGCTCTCTCTACCCCCTTCCCTCCCCGCTCTCTCTACCCCCTTCCCTCCCCGCTCTCTCTACCCCCTTCCCTCCCCGCTCTCTCTACCCCCTTCCCTCCCCGCTCTCTCTACCCCCTTCCCTCCCCGCTCTCTCTACCCCCTTCCCTCCCCGCTCTCTCTACCCCCTTCCCTCCCCGCTCTCTCTACCCCCTTCCCTCCCCGCTCTCTCTACCCCCTTCCCTCCCCGCTCTCTCTACCCCCTTCCCTCCCCGCTCTCTCTACCCCCTTCCCTCCCCGCTCTCTCTACCCCCTTCCCTCCCCGCTCTCTCTACCCCCTTCCCTCCCCGCTCTCTCTACCCCCTTCCCTCCCCGCTCTCTCTACCCCCTTCCCTCCCCGCTCTCTCTACCCCCTTCCCTCCCCGCTCTCTCTACCCCCTTCCCTCCCCGCTCTCTCTACCCCCTTCCCTCCCCGCTCTCTCTACCCCCTTCCCTCCCCGCTCTCTCTACCCCCTTCCCTCCCCGCTCTCTCTACCCCCTTCCCTCCCCGCTCTCTCTACCCCCTTCCCTCCCCGCTCTCTCTACCCCCTTCCCTCCCCGCTCTCTCTACCCCCTTCCCTCCCCGCTCTCTCTACCCCCTTCCCTCCCCGCTCTCTCTACCCCCTTCCCTCCCCACTCTCTCTACCCCCTTCCCTCCCCACTCTCTCACCCCCCTTCTCTCCCTTCCTCCCCACTCTCTTTCCCTCCCCACTCTCTCTACCCCCTTCCCTCCCCACTCTCTCTACCCCCTTCCCTCCCCACTCTCTCTACCCACCCCCGGATCTCTCTCCTCCTCTGTCTCTGTCCCTCCCACTGCTCTCTCCCTCAACATCCGCTCTCTCCCCCTACATCCACTCTCTCCCCCTACATCCACTCTCTCCCCCTACATCCATCCGTGCTCTCTCACCCCTTCCACTGCTCCCCCAGCTCTCTCCCCTCCATCCATGCTCTCTACTCCTTCCCTCTCCTCGCTGTCTTACCCCCTCTTCCAACACCCCCTCTCTGTCCCTCCTGGAATCGGGCCAGAAAATTAGTAAATCGACTCCCGAGAGTGGCAGCAGATTCCATGATCACAACCCAGAGCCCGAGTGGGCACTATAAACAGGAAAGAATTTGAATAAATCACAGCAAGAATCTAAATCATTGAGTGTGTTATTTTAACTTTCCCCCAGCTCCAGCCTTTCTGACTCTGGATCCGAACACAGCGCACCCCTGGCTCATCCTGTCTGAGAACCTGACTAGTCTGCGACTCGGGGTCAAAGGGCAGCGGCTCCCTGACACCCCGGAGAGGTTTGATCACTGGGCCTGTGTCCTGGGATCGGAGGGATTCACATCAGGGAGACACTACTGGGAAGTGGAGGTGGGGAACAAGAATTGGTGGGAGATCGGAGTGACCCGAGAGTCTGCCGGGAGGAAAGGGAAATGCACCACGAACACAGAGACCGGATACTGGATTGTGAGTCAGAGACCCGGAAGTGTCTATGAGGCCTTCACCTCACCCTCACTGACCCCTCTCACCCCGAGTGTGGGGCCCCGGAAGATCGGGGTGTACCTGGACTATGAGGGCGGACAGGTGTCATTTTACAATGCGGACAACATGTCCCATCTCCACACTTTCACCCACGCTTTCACTGAAAGAATCTTTCCCTACTTCTATCCGGGACCGAATGATGGTGGGAAAAACTCCGCACCGCTGATAATTTGCGGGGTCAAAGGTCACTAACAGGTCCGTCCCATAATATCATCCTGCCTCCTGCCACCTGCAAACTGATGGGCACCAGTGTCAGTCACAGCAGCGGAGAGCAGAGCGAGCGGGGCAGGGGGGAGGGGGAGAGCGCGCGAGAGCGGGAGGGGGAGAGCGCGCGAGAGCGGGAGGGGGAGAGCGCGCGAGAGCGGGAGGGGGAGAGCGCGCGAGAGCGGGAGGGGGAGAGCGCGCGAGAGCGGGAGGGGGAGAGCGCGCGAGAGCGGGAGGGGGAGAGCGCGCGAGAGCGGGAGGGGGAGAGCGCGCGAGAGCGGGAGGGGGAGAGCGCGCGAGAGCGGGAGGGGGAGAGCGCGCGAGAGCGGGAGGGGGGAGAGCGAGGGGAGCGCGCGAGAGCGGGAGGGGGAGAGCGCGCGAGAGCGGGAGGGGGAGAGCGCGCGAGAGCGGGAGGGGGAGAGCGCGCGAGAGCGGGAGGGGGAGAGCGCGCGAGAGCGGGAGGGGGAGAGCGCGCGAGAGCGGGAGGGGGAGAGCGCGCGAGAGCGGGAGGGGGAGAGCGCGCGAGAGCGGGAGGGGGAGAGCGCGCGAGAGCGGGAGGGGGAGAGCGCGCGAGAGCGGGAGGGGGAGAGCGCGCGAGAGCGGGAGGGGGAGAGCGCGCGAGAGCGGGAGGGGGAGAGCGCGCGAGAGCGGGAGGGGGAGAGAGCGCGAGAGCGGGAGGGGGAGAGAGCGCGAGAGCGGGAGGGGGAGAGAGCGCGAGAGCGGGAGGGGGAGAGAGCGCGAGAGCGGGAGGGGGAGAGAGCGCGAGAGCGGGAGGGGGAGAGAGCGCGAGAGCGGGAGGGGGAGAGAGCGCGAGAGCGGGAGGGGGAGAGAGCGCGAGAGCGGGAGGGGGAGAGAGCGCGAGAGCGGGAGGGGGAGAGAGCGCGAGGGGGAGAGAGCGCGAGAGCGGGAGGGGGAGAGAGCGCGAGAGCGGGAGGGGGAGAGAGCGCGAGAGCGGGAGGGGGAGAGAGCCAGCGGGAGGGGGAGAGAGCCAGCGGGAGGGGGAGAGAGCGAGCGGGAGGGGGAGGGGGAGAGAGAGCGAGCGGGAGGGGGAGAGAGCGAGCGGGAGGGGGAGGGGGAGAGAGAGCGAGCGGGAGGGGGAGGGGGAGAGAGAGCGAGCGGGAGGGGGAGGGGGGAGAGAGAGCGAGCGGGGGGGCGGAGGGGGAGAGAGCGAGCGGGGGGGCGGAGGGGGAGAGAGCGAGCGGGGGGCGGAGGGGGAGAGAGAGCGAGCGGGGGGCGGAGGGGGAGAGAGAGCGAGCGGGGGGGGGGGGGGGGAGAGAGAGCGAGCGGGGGGGGAGAGAGAGAGCGGGGGGGGGGGGAGCGAGCGGGGGGGGGGGGGAGCGAGCGGGGGGGGGGGGGAGAGAGAGCAAGCGGGGGGGGGGGGGGGGAGAGCGAGCGGGGGGGGGGGGGGGGAGAGCGAGCGGCGCGAGCGGGGGGGGGGAGAGCGAGCGGGGGGGGAAGAGAGCGAGCGGGGGGGGAAGAGAGCGAGCGGGGGGCGGAGGGGGAGAGAGAGAGAGCGGGGGAGGGGGGGAGAGAGAGCGAGCGGGGGGCGGGGAGAGAGAGCGAGCGGGGGGGGAGGGGGAGAGAGAGCGAGCGGGGGGCGGGGAGAGAGAGCGAGCGGGGGGGGAGGGGGAGAGAGAGCGAGCGGGGGGGGGGGGAGAGAGAGCGAGCGGGGGGCGGGGAGAGAGAGCGAGCGGGGGGGGAGGGGGAGAGAGAGCGAGCGGGGGGCGGGGAGAGAGAGCGAGCGGGGGGGGAGGGGGAGAGAGAGCGAGCGGGGGGCGGAGGGGGAGAGAGAGCGAGCGGGGGGCGGGGAGGGGGAGAGAGAGCGAGCGGGGGGGGGAGGGGGAGAGAGAGCGAGCGGGGGGCGGAGGGGGAGAGAGAGCGAGCGGGGGGCGGAGGGGGAGAGAGAGCGAGCGGGGGGCGGAGGGGGAGAGAGAGCGAGCGGGGGGCGGAGGGGGAGAGAGAGCGAGCGGGGGGCGGAGGGGGAGAGAGAGCGAGCGGGGGGCGGGGAGAGAGAGCGAGCGGGGGGCGGGGAGAGAGAGCGAGCGGGGGGGCGGAGGGGGAGAGAGAGCGAGCGGGGGGCGGAGGGGGAGAGAGAGCGAGCGGGGGGCGGAGGGGGAGAGAGAGCGAGCGGGGGGCGGAGGGGGAGAGAGCGAGCGGGGGGCGGAGGGGGAGAGAGCGAGCGGGGGGCAGAGGGGGAGAGAGAGCGAGCGGGGGGCGGAGGGGGAGAGAGAGCGAGCGGGGGGCGGAGGGGGAGAGAGAGCGAGCGGGGGGCGGAGGGGGAGAGAGAGCGAGCGGGGGGCGGAGGGGGAGAGAGAGCGAGCGGGGGGCGGAGGGGGAGAGAGAGCGAGCGGGGGGCGGAGGGGGAGAGAGAGCGAGCGGGGGGCGGAGGGGGAGAGAGAGCGAGCGGGGGGCGGAGGGGGAGAGAGAGCGAGCGGGGGGCGGAGGGGGAGAGAGAGCGAGCGGGGGGCGGAGGGGGAGAGAGAGCGAGCGGGGGGCGGAGGGGAGAGAGAGCGAGCGGGGGGCGGAGGGGGAGAGAGAGCGAGCGGGGGAGGGGGGGAGAGAGCGCGAGCGGGGGGCGGAGGGGGAGAGAGAGCGAGCGGGGGGGGAGGGGGAGAGAGAGCGAGCGGGGGGCGGAGGGGGAGAGAGAGCGAGCGGGGGGCGGAGGGGGAGAGAGAGCGAGCGGGGGGCGGGGAGAGAGAGCGAGCGGGGGGCGGGGAGAGAGAGCGAGCGGGGGGGAGGGGAAGAGAGCGAGCGGGGGGGGAGGGGAAGAGAGCGAGCGGGGGGGGAGGGGGAGAGAGAGCGAGCGGGGGGCGGAGGGGGAGAGAGAGCGAGCGGGGGGCGGGGAGAGAGAGCGAGCGGGGGGGGAGGGGAAGAGAGCGAGCGGGGGGCGGAGGGGGAGAGAGAGAGAGCGGGGGAGGGGGGGAGAGAGCGCGAGCGGGGGGCGGAGGGGAGAGAGAGAGCGGGGGAGGGGGAGAGAGAGCGAGCGGGGGGCGGGGAGAGAGAGAGAGCGGGGGAGGGGGGGAGAGAGCGCGAGCGGGGGGCGGAGGGGGAGAGAGAGAGCGGGGGAGGGGGAGAGAGAGCGAGCGGGGGGCGGAGGGGGAGAGAGAGAGCGGGGGAGGGGGAGAGAGAGCGAGCGGGGGGCGGAGGGGGAGAGAGAGCGAGCGGGGGGCGGAGGGGGAGAGAGCGAGCGGGGGGGAGGGGGAGAGAGCGAGCGGGGGGGCGGAGGGGGAGAGAGCGAGCGGGGGGGGAGGGGGAGAGAGCGAGCGGGGGGGCGGAGGGGGAGAGAGCGAGCGGGGGGCGGAGGGGGAGAGAGCGAGCGGGGGGGGAGGGGAAGAGAGCGAGCGGGGGCGGAGGGGGAGAGAGAGCGAGCGGGGGGCGGAGGGGGAGAGAGAGCGAGCGGGGGGCGGGGAGAGAGAGCGAGCGGGGGGCGGGGAGAGAGAGCGAGCGGGGGGGGAGGGGGAGAGAGAGCGAGCGGGGGGCAGAGGGGGAGAGAGAGCGAGCGGGGGGGGAGGGGGAGAGAGAGCGAGCGGGGGGGGAGGGGAGAGAGAGCGAGCGGGGGGCGGGGAGAGAGAGCGAGCGGGGGGCAGAGGGGGAGAGAGAGCGAGCGGGGGGCGGAGGGGGAGAGAGAGAGCGAGCGGGGGGCGGAGGGGGAGAGAGAGCGAGCGGGGGGCGGAGGGGGAGAGAGAGCGAGCGGGGGGCGGAGGGGGAGAGAGAGCGAGCGGGGGGGGAGGGGAAGAGAGCGAGCGGGGGGGGAGGGGAGAGAGAGCGAGCGGGGGGCGGAGGGGAGAGAGCGCGAGCGGGGGGCGGAGGGGGAGAGAGAGCGAGCGGGGGGCGGAGGGGGAGAGAGAGCGAGCGGGGGGGGAGGGGAAGAGAGCGAGCGGGGGGGGAGGGGGAGAGAGAGCGAGCGGGGGGGGAGGGGGAGAGAGAGCGAGCGGGGGGGGAGGGGGAGAGAGAGCGAGCGGGGGGCGGAGGGGGAGAGAGAGCGAGCGGGGGGCGGAGGGGGAGAGAGAGCGAGCGGGGGGCGGAGGGGGAGAGAGCGAGCGGGGGGGCGGTGGGGGAGAGAGCGAGCGGGGGGGGGGAGGGGGGAGAGAGCGAGCGGGGGGCGGAGGGGGAGAGAGAGCGAGCGGGGGCGGAGGGGGAGAGAGAGCGAGCGGGGGGCGGAGGGGGGAGAGAGCGAGCGGGGGGCGGAGGGGAGAGAGAGCGAGCGGGGGGCGGAGGGGGAGAGAGAGCGAGCGGGGGAGGGGGGGAGAGAGCGCGAGCGGGGGGCGGAGGGGGAGAGAGAGCGAGCGGGGGGTGGGGGGGGGAGAGAGAGCGAGCGGGGGGGGGGGAGGGGGGAGAGAGAGCGAGCGGGGGGGGGAGGGGGGAGAGAGCGAGCGGGGGGCGGAGGGGGAGAGAGAGCGAGCGGGGGCGGAGGGGGAGAGAGAGCGAGCGGGGGGCGGAGGGGGAGAGAGAGCGAGCGGGGGGGGGGAGGGGGAGAGAGCGAGCGGGGGGCGGAGGGGGAGAGAGAGCGAGCGGGGGGCGGAGGGGGAGAGAGCGAGCGGGGGGCGGAGGGGGAGAGAGAGCGAGCGGGGGGCGGAGGGGGAGAGAGAGCGAGCGGGGGAGGGGGGGAGAGAGCGCGAGCGGGGGGCGGAGGGGGAGAGAGAGCGAGCGGGGGGTGGGGGGGGGGAGAGAGAGCGAGCGGGGGGGGGGAGGGGGGAGAGAGAGCGAGCGGGGGGGGGGAGGGGGGAGAGAGCGAGCGGGGGGCGGAGGGGGAGAGAGAGCGAGCGGGGGGTGGGGGGGGGGAGAGAGAGCGAGCGGGGGGGGGAGGGGGGAGAGAGAGCGAGCGGGGGGGGGGAGGGGGGAGAGAGCGAGCGGGGGGCGGAGGGGGAGAGAGAGCGAGCGGGGGAGGGGGGGAGAGAGCGCGAGCGGGGGGCGGAGGGGGAGAGAGAGCGAGCGGGGGGTGGGGGGGGGGGAGAGAGAGCGAGCGGGGGGGGGGAGGGGGGAGAGAGAGCGAGCGGGGGGCGGGAGGGGGGAGAGAGCGAGCGGGGGGCGGAGGGGGCGGATCAATTGCTAATTTTCACTCGGTGATAGATTTTTGTTAACCAAAGGTATTAATGGATATGGGTCAAAGGCTGTTAGGTAACATCAGTCGTGATCTCATTGAATGGTGCGACAGGCTCCAGGGGCTGAATGGCCTCCTCCTGCTCCTATCCTGAACTAACAGGACTGATTTTAAGAGCCCCCGCCTGGTGTAACCGGAGTGATAGTCGCCTGGAAATGGCACTAAAGTTTACGCTGGTGCTTCAGCCATCGTCACCGTGGGTGGGGTCCTGAGATGGGCAGCGGGAACACCTGCCTGTTTCAGGGGGGGAAACCTCGTCAAACCGGGGTCCCGTGATGTACAGAGGACCCTGACTGCAATTCTGAGGTACAAATGGGCGGAGTGAGGGCACGTTGAGCGGCCGAACCAGCTGCTCTTCAAACACTCGCTGGAGGCCGCTCAGAAATCGGGCAACATTTCTTTTATTTTTTTTCTGTCTTTGCTTCTTTGAGACTGCTTCAGTGTGAGCTGTGTGGAGGATGCTAAGAGGCTACAGGGTGATGTGGACAGGTTAGTCGGCAAATGCATGGCAGATGCAGTATAAATGTGGATAAATGTGAGGTTATCCACTTTGGTGGCAAAAACAGGAAGGGCAGATTATCTGAATGGCGGCAGATTAGGAAAAGGGGAGGTGCAACAAGACCTGGGTGTCATGGTACATCAGTCATTGAAGGTTGGTATGCAGGTACAGCAGGCGGTGAAGGCGGCAAATGGTATGTTGGCCTTCATAGCTAGGGGATTTGAGTATAGGAGCAGGAAGGTCTTACTGCAGTTGTACAGGGCCTTGAGGCCACATTTTGAAAGTGTGTTCAGTTTTGGTCTCCTAATCTGAGGAAGGACATTCTTGCTATTGAGGGAGTGCAGCGAAGGTTCACCAGACTGATTCCTGGGATGGCAGGACTGACATATGAGGAAAGACTGGATCGACTAGGCTTGTATTCACTGGAATTTAGAAGAATGAGAGGGGATCTCATAAAAACATATAAAATTCTGATGGGATTGGACAAGTTAGATGCAGGAAGAATGTTCCCAATGTTGGGGAAGTCCAGTACCAGGGGACACAGTCTAAGGATAAGGGGTAAGCCATTTAGGACCAAGATGAGGAGAAACTTCTTCACTCAGAGAATTGTGAACCTGTGGAATTCCCTACCACAGAGAGTTGTTGAGGCCAGTTTGTTAGATATATTCAAAAGGGAGTTAGATGTGGCCCTTACGGCTGAAGGGATCAAGAGGTATGGAGAGAAAGCAGGAAATAGGATACTGAAGTTGCATGATCAGCCATGATCATATTGAATGGTGGTGCAGGCTTGAAGGACCGAATGGCCTGCTCCTGCACCTATTTTCTATGTTTCTTTCTAAAATGTACAGATTTAACAAAAATATTCCTGACATCACAACCATTAAATTTCTGATTTCCTTCATTTTGTTCAAATATTTTCAACCTTCCCCGAGTTCCACTCCCTTCAAGGCCGTTTCTTAATCTTTTTCCATAGAACTGCGAAAATTCCATGTTGTAAGTTTCTTCTGTATTTTGTTCATTCACTCCTGGGATATGGTGGTGCAAGGCCAGCATTTATTGCCCATCCCTAATTGCCCCTCGAGAAGGGGGTGGTGAGCCACCTTCTTGAACCACTGCAGTCCGTGTGGTGAAGGTGCTCCCACAGGGATGCTAGGGAGGGAGTTCCAGGATTTTGACCCAGCGATGAAGGAACAGCTGATATATTTCCAAGTGAGGATGGTGTGTAACGTGAAGGGGAACTTGTAGGTGAGGGTGTTCCCCTGCAACTGCTGCCCTTGTCCCTCTGGGTGGTAGAGGTCGCGGGTTTGGGAGTTGCTGCAGTACAACGTGTAGATGGTACACACTGCAGCCACGGTACGCCGGTGGTGGAGGGAGTGAATGTTGAAGGTGGTGGATGGGGTGCCAATCAAGCGGGATGCTTTGTCCTGGATGGTGGCGAGCTTCTTGAACTTTGTTGGAGCTACACTCATCCAGGAAAGTGGAGAGTATTCCATCACACTCCTGACTTATGTCTTGTATATTGGGGAAAGGCTTTGGGGAGTCAGGAGGTGACTGAAAGTGATTTGACCAAATCAGTTGTGAATATATTTATGTATTAATTTTCCAGTTTTAAACCATGAGAGAACCCAGTGTAACAGGTTAATGATTTAGATCACCGTTTTTGTTTACTAATGAATGAATTCTAATGGCCGACTGCTTCTAAAATAGTTGTGATTATTAGATTGCTGCATTATAAATCATGAATCAAATGCTACCATTTCATCTATTTTCTTATTTGAAGGGGTATGGATAATATTTACATTCTTTTACTCGTGTCTGGTATTCTTAAGATGTGCCCACTTATTGAGGGTTTTATGGGTTAAGTGAGAAACCAGGAAAGGCCCTCCGTACCAGGGTTGAGAATGTCCATTACATGTCTCCACACTCTATACTGGGTGGGTCCTTTAAATGCTCCCAGAGACAGGCTGCCTCCTGCTATGTTTGGCTGATGATGTAAATATGAAATATTAAACAGAAAATAAAACCGCTCTTCAATATCCTACTTTATAATGTTGTTGTTCAGTTATTTTTGGAGCGTGTCGTACCTCTGCTCCTCCGGCACTCTCTCCTGAAATAGACAGAAACACAAATGTTAACACACAGCAGACCGCTGGCAGTGCTCAAACAGACTAAACAAGGCTCGACTTTGCAGCATGAGAGAGCTAGAGAGTCAATAGTAAAGTGTGGAGCAACTCACTGATCTCAGCTGCCCAAAACCTGAAGGGAAAGGTTTGGGCCTTTGAGAGGAGCGGACAGGAACTAATGGAAGCAAAAACGGTTGAAAAGCTAATTAGCAAAGGTGAGGAAACAGCAGGCAGCAGGAAACAGAAATAAGTGCTGGAGGAAACCGAGCACATGAGATAGTAGAGAATACACTGACGGCAGGAAGAATGCTTGTAAAGTCACAATGTGCAGATACAGGAACATAGGAACAGGAGTAGGCCATTTGGCACCTCGAGCCTGTTCCAGCATTCAATTAGATCAAGCACGAACAGAATGCAGAAGACCAAGTCATGGAGGAAGAAGCAGTTCAGAAGCCAGAGAACATGGTTAGGACAAAGCTGCAGTTGGTGAGGTGCAGGGAGATTCTGGCTGGAGGGAGGTGGGTGGTGATGCAGTTGGTGAGGTGCAGGGAGATCCTGGCTGTAGGGAGGTGGGTTGTGATGCAGTTGGTGAGGTGCAGGGAGATTCTGGCTGTAGGGAGGTGGGTTGTGATGCAGTTGGTGAGGTGCAGGGAGATTCTGGCTGTAGGGAGGTGGGTTGTGATGCAGTTGGTGAGGTGCAGGGAGATCCTGGCTGTAGGGAGGTGGGTTGTGATGCAGTTGGTGAGGTGCAGGGAGATTCTGGCTGTAGGTGGATGGGTTGTGATGCAGTTGGTGAGGTGCAGGGAGATTCTGGCTGTAGGGAGGTGGGTTGTGATGCAGTTGGTGAGGTGCAGGGAGATTCTGGCTGTAGGGAGGTGGGTTGTGATGCAGTTGGTGAGGTGCAGGGAGATTCTGGCTGTAGGGAGGTGGGTGGTGATGCAGTTGGTGAGGTGCAGGGAGATTCTGGCTGTAGGGAGCTGGGTTGTGATGCAGTTGGTGAGGTGCAGGGAGATTCTGGCTGTAGGGAGGTGGGTGGTGATGCAGTTGGTGAGGTGCAGGGAGATTCTGGCTGTAGGGAGGTGGGTTGTGATGCAGTTGGTGAGGTGCAGGGAGATTCTGGCTGTAGGGAGGTGGGTTGTGATGCAGTTGGTGAGGTGCAGGGAGATTCTGGCTGTAGGGAGGTGGGTTGTGATGCAGTTGGTGAGGTGCAGGGAGATTCTGGCTGTCGGGAGGTGGGTGGTGATGCAGTTGGTGAGGTGCAGGGAGATTTTGGCTGTAGGGAGGTGGGTGGTGATGAGTGTGGTAATGATGATGAGTTGGTTACCCAGGGATAGGGTCTGTGCACATTGAAGATAAATGATAAAAAGGTACTGGAGGAGCAGAAGGGGCTAAATGACAACGTAAGATATCCCTGTAAGTCAGGGTGGGCAATTATTTTAGCTGGAGGGCCATTGAGCAAGTTCTGGTGAGCTGTTGAGGGCCACCCACCAATGTTACACCAATCGTGCGGTCCTGCGTAGGCCACTCCCTGGCTCCTACCACTGGAAGAGATATTACGCATGCGTGGCCGCATAGTGGCCGGGCGTGCAGCAAATTTAAAGGGACCGCATGCGAAAAATAATTTTGGGGTAAGATTGCATAAACATAGCCATTGCATAAACAGAAATTCAGATATTAGTCAGATGCTGTCTTACAAACACATGTAGTCGATACTGCTTAGAAATGAATCACAAATAAAAGTTGAAAACGTTGTGGTATCTTCTGGTCTCTGGAAATCAGTGCTGTGAAATAGAACTGTACCCTCTTTAGAGCCTGTATCAGCTTCAGTTCCCCATCTCACTCATCCTTATACCCCTCTGCAAAGATTACTAATGCCATCCCAATTGGTGTCAGATGAGAACTCCCCTGCCGTCGTACTCTAGATACCGGGAGAGGAAAGATGCAAAGATTTCTTCTGTAAAAGAGTTGCGGAGATGAGAAACCATGACTCCACTCTAAGTTGGACAGGGCACATTCGAGTACGCAGTGCATTCTGGGTACGGACGTCCGCCACAGAGGCCCAAAATGACAGAACGATCCTTTTAAGATCGGGCCAGGGAGAATTGCTTTTGCAAATTATTAATTTGAATCAAGCATTACTATGGTTTTTCCTTGGCTGCAGGTCAGGTCCGTCTTTGACCCACGAGGAGACGAATGTGCAGCTCGAACTCCGGCTCACATTCTATTTCTGTCCCAACAGTGGGCCAGATATGCCCACAACTGCTGTAAGGGCTCTGAGCCCTCCCATGCAAGGATGGCCTAGAAAATCAACGCAATTTCCTTTCTTATACTTCCAGTTTTTGGTGCAAAAGGTGTTTGCAAAGAAAATCGCTAATTGCCTGTCAATCTGAGGCGGAAATAATACTGGGACTTTGAAAAGTAAATGGCATTTTTCTTGTAACAAAAAATGGGAGAGATGATCAAATAAAAACCATGGAACTGGTCAGGAACATTGAAGTAACTGCAAGAAGCATTTACATTGGAGGAGGGAGAAGGCCAGGAGGAAAGGTGATCCACATGACATTGATTACAGAGTGGAATCTAGACAGCAGGTGGGTGATATACAAGAACCAGGTAACATTAACAAGGGTAAACTAGGGGCCAAAAGATGGAACATCTACAGTAAGCTGTAGAGACGTGAATGCTGAATGCATTCGGGATCAGCAATTCCAAAACACGAGGTTACTGCAGCACTCGGGAACTCCAGTGTTGTGGGAATATTATAAACACGGCTGACTGCAGAGGATGGTGCACAGGGACAGGAGGAGCCTGTTCCACCATTCAGTGAGATCTGTACCTCAACTGCATTTACCCACTTCTGCTCCATATCCCTCGATGCTCTTAACCAACAACAATCTACCCATCTCAGTCTGGAAAATGGTGAATTGTTTGATCCTCGCATTCAGTCTTTTAAGGGAGAGTGTTCCAGATTTCCACAACCCTGTCAAATGAATTTAAAAAATAAAGTATTCAGGCACAGCAGAGTAGACAGCAGGAATGTGATGTGGGCCTGGATGTCAAAGACACCGAGGAGATTAAAGCTGTTGATCCTGTGAAAGAGCTGTCCAATTTATTCCCACACCCAATCCTTTCCCCATAACCCTGCAAATTAGTTCTCTCCAGCTACATGTCCCATTGCCCTTTGAACGTCCCGATGGAATCTGCTTCCACCACCCTTTCAGGTTCCAAATCTGAAAACATATCTCCACATTTCCCCTCTCGATCCTTTGCCAATTATTTTAAATGTGACCTCTGGCTGCCGATCCACTTATCAGAAGAAACAGTTTCTCCCGTTTGCTCAATCAAAACCCCTCAGAATTTTGAATACCTCGATTAGGTGTCCCCTTGACCTTTTCTACTCCAAGGAGAACAATCCCAGCTTCAGAATGGGCAGGCAGTGACTCGTGGGGTACCGCAAGGTTCAGTGCTGGGACCCCAGCTATTTACAATATACATTAATGATTTGGACAAAGGAATTGAATTTAATATCTCCAAGTCTGCAGATGACACTAAGCTGGGTGGCGGTGTGAGCTGTGAGGAGGATGCTAAGAGGCTGCAGGTTGACTTGTACAGGTTAGGTGAGTGGGCAAATGCATGGCAGATGAAGTATAATGTAGATAAATGTGAGGTTATCCACTTTGGTGGCAAAAACAGGAAGGCAGATTATCTGAATGGTGGCAGATTAGGAAAAGGGGAGGTGCAACAAGACCTGGGTGTCATGGTACATCAGTCATTGAAAGTTGGCATGCAGGTACAGCAGGTGGTGAAGGCAGCAAATGGCATGTTGGCCTTCATGGCGAGAGGATTTGAGTATAGCAGGGAGGTCTTACTGCAGTTGTACAGTGCCTTGGTGAGGCCACACCTTGAATATTGTGTACAGTTTTGGTCTCCTAATCCGAGAAGGGACATTCTTGATATTGAGGGAGTGCAGCGAAGGTTCACCAAACTGATTTCCGGGATGACAGGACTGACATATGAAGAAAGACTGGATCGACTAGACTTATATTCACTGGAATTTAGATGAATGAGGGGACCTCATAGAAACATGTAAAATTCTGACAGGATTGGACAGGTTAGATGCAGGAAGAATATTCCTGATGTTGGGGATGTCCGAAACCAGGGATCACAGTCTAAGGACAAGGGGTAAGCCATTTAGGACCGAGATGAGGAGAAACTTCTTCACTCAGAGAGTTGTGAACCTGTGGAATTCTCTACCACAGAAAGTTGTTGAGACCAGTTTATTAGATATATTCAAAAGGGAGTTAGATGTGGCCCTTACAGCTAAAGGGATCAAGGGGTATGGGGAGAAAGCAGGAATGGGATACTAAAGTTGCATGATCATATTGAATGGTGGTGCAGGCTCGAAGGGCCGAATGGCCTACTCCTGCACCTATTTTCTGTTTCGATGAAATCTTTTCACATAACTGAAGTCTCTGATTCCTACTCTCATCCCAATAAACTCCCTTCTTATCCTCTCCAAGACCTTAACATCCTTCCTCAAGTGTGGTTCCCAGAATTCTACACAATACTCCAGCTGCAGCCTAACCAGTGATTTGTGAAGGCTTGGCATGACTTCCTTGCATAGAAACATAGAAAATAGGTGCAGGAGTAGGCCATTCATCCCTTACTCCTACTCTTTGCTTCCTGTCTGACAACCAGTTCTCAATCCATGTCAGCACACTACCCCCAATCCCATGTGCTTTAACTTTGCACATTAATCTCTTGTGTGGGACCTTGTCGAAAGCCTTCTGAAAGTCCAAATATACCACATCAACTGGTTCTCCCTTGTTCACTCTACTGGAAACATCCTCAAAAAACATTGAATTCAATGCCCCCGTTTACAAAGCCAAGTATGCCACAAGCTTTCTTAACTGTCTTTATCAACTTGCCCTGCCACCTTCAAAGATTTGAGAACTGCACCCAAGTTCCTTTCATTTTTGCACAACCCTCAAAATAGCACCATTTCAATTACACTGTCGCTCTATGTTGTTTGCCCCAAAGTGCATCACTTCACACTCATCCGCATTAAACTGTATCTGCCATGTGTCTGCCCATTTCTCCAGTCTGTCTATGTCCTCCTGAAGTCTGCCACTATCCACTACGTTGCCAAGTTTTGCATCATCTGCAAACTTCAAAATTGTACTTTCTATCCCCAAGTTCAGGTTATTTATATACAACAAGGAAAGCCTATCGTGAATGGTCTTGGATTTCTCAGATTTGTCTCCATTCTTATTAAAATATCATCCTTTTCCTCATTCAGTTCTTTGACCAAATTCTGTTCCTTTTCATCCAAAATATTGCGCAATGTAGAAAATTCAGAGTCGATGAGGTTCTGCGATTGATTCGACTGTTCCTGTGAAGACAGAGAGTTTGTTAAAGGAGGTAGCAAAACTATCGCAGGTCACCAGCACATTGATCACAATTCTTAATCACCACCAAGCCACGCTGCTGAAACTGCACAGGGATAGAGTTCTGTTAAACATAGAAACATAGGTGCAGGAGTAGGCCATTCGGCCCTTCGAGCCTGCACCGCCATTCAATGAGTTCATGGCTGAACATGCAACTTCAGTACCCATTCCTGCTTTCTCACCATACCCCTTGATCCCCCTAGTAGCAAGGACTACATCTAACTCCTTTTTGAATATATTTAGTGAATTGGCCTCAACAACTGTCTGTGGTAGAGAATTCCACAGGTTCACCACTCTCTGGGTGAAGAAGTTTCTCCTCATCTCGGTCCTAAATGGCTTACCCCTTATCCTTAGACTGTGTCCCCTGGTTCTGGACTTCCCCAACATTGGGAACATTCTTCCTGCATCTAACCTGTCTAAACCCGTCAGAATTTTAAACGTTTCTATGAAATCCCCTCTCATTCTTTTGAACTCCAGTGAATACAAGCCCAGTTGATCCAGTCTTTCTTGATATATCAGTCCTGCCATCCCCGGAATCAGTCTGGTGAACCTTCGCTACACTGCCTCAATAGCAAGAATGTCCTTCAAGTTAGGAGACCAAAACTGTACACAATACTCCAGGTGTGGCCTCACCAAGGCCCTGTACAACTGTAGTAACACCTCCCTGCCCCTGTACTCAAATCCCCTCGCTATGAAGGCCAACATGCCATTTGATTTCTTAACCGCCTGCTGTACCTGCATGCCAACCTTCAATGACTGATGTACCATGACACCCAGGTCTCGTTGCACCTCCCCTTTTCCTAATCTGTCACCATTCAGATAATAGTCTGTCTCTCTGTTTTTACCACCAAAGTGGATAACCTCACATTTATCCACGTTATACTTCATCTGCCATGCATTTGTCCACTTACCCAACCTATCCAAGTCACTCTGCAGCCTCATAGCATCTTCCTCGCAGCTCACACTGCCACCCAACTTAGTGTCATCCGCAAATTTGGAGATACTACATTTAATCCCCTCGTCTAAATCATTAATGTACAGTGTAAACGGCTGGGGCCCCAGCACAGAACCTTGCGGTACCCGACTAGTCACTGCCTGCCATTCTGAAAAGTACCCATTTACTCCTACTCTTTGCTTCCTGTCTGACAACCAGTTCTCAATTCACGTCAGCACACTACCTCCCCCAATCCCATGTGCTTTAACTTTGCACATTAATCTCTTGTGTGGGACCTTGTCGAAAGCCTTCTGAAAGTCCAAATACACCACATCAACTGGTTCTCCCTTGTCCACTCCACTGGAAACATCCTCAAAAAATTCTAGAAGATTTCCCTTTCACAAATCCATGCTGACTTGGACCTATCATGTCACCTCTTTCCAAATGAGCTGCTATTATTATCCTTTATCATTGATTCCATCATTTTATCCACTACTGATGTCAGGCTGACCGGTCTATAATTCCCTGTTTTCTCTCTCCCTCCTTTTTTAAAAAGTGGGGTTACATTGGCTACCCTCCACTCGATAGGAACTGATCCAGACTCTATGGAATGTTGGAAAATGACTGTCAACGCATCCACTATTTCCAAGGCCACCTCCTTAAGTACTCTGGGATGCAGACCATCAGGCCCTGGGGATTTATCGGCCTTCAATCCCATCAATTTCCCCAACACAATTTCCCGAC
Source organism: Pristiophorus japonicus (assembly GCF_044704955.1). Lineage (NCBI taxonomy): Eukaryota > Metazoa > Chordata > Chondrichthyes > Pristiophoridae > Pristiophorus > Pristiophorus japonicus. Next base: position 464,825 of record NW_027253555.1, on the reverse strand, counting down.
TAATAAGGATTTCCCTCAGTTCCTCCTTACTAGACCCTCTGACCCTTTTGTATCCGGAAGATTATTTGTGTCCTCCTTAGTGAATACCGAACCAAAGTACTTGTTCAATTGGTCTGCCATTTCTTTGTTCCCAATTATGACTTCTCCTGATTCTGACTGCAGGGGACCTATGTTTGTCTTTACTAACCTTTTTCTCTTTACATATCTATAGAAGCTTTTGCAGTCCGTCTTAATGTTCCCTGCAAGCTTCCTCTTGTACTCCATTTTCCCTGCCCTAATCAAACGCTTTGTCCTCCTCTGCTGAGTTCTAAATTTCTCTGAATTAACTGTTTCATTCTCCATCCTAATGTAGAATTCCACCATATTATGGTCACTCTTCCCCAAGGGGCCTCGCACAACGAGATTGCTAATTAATCCTCTCTCATTACACAACGCCCAGTCTAAGATGGCCTCCCCCCTAGTTGGTTCCTCGACATATTGGTCTAGAAAACCATCCCTTCTGCACTCCAGGAAATCCTCCTCCACCGTATTGCTTCCAGTTTGGTTAGCCCAATCTATGTGCATATTGAAGTCACCCATGATAACTGCTGCACCTTTATTGCACGCACCCCTAATGGGTCAGACACGGGGTGTGTATAACACGCTACCCAGTACAGGCACAGCCCACACCGGCCCACCGAGAATTCACCTTCATTTCAGAGATGCCACTTTACTACTTAAATTTAAAATCTCCAAAAAGGTTTTCTTCTGCCTCAAGAGAACGTAGGATTGTCTTCATTGGATTGAAACGGTGTTCTGAAGATAATTGGCAACTGGCAAAAAAAAAAAGATCCAGGGGACTAAAGACGGGAAACATTTTTACGCAGTGAGTTATGGTGATCTGGAGGGCCCTGCCTGAAATCATATTCAAGAGTAACTTTCAAAAGAGAATTGGATAAATAGTTGACTAGGAGACATTCGCAGGGCTCTGGGGTAAGAGAGCAGGGGAGTGAGACTAATGGGACAGCTCTTTCACAGAGCCAGCACAGGCTGGAGGGGCCGAATTCTCTGTGCTGCTCGGTGCTGACGAGAGCCACGGCGCTGCAAAAATGAGCAAAATTCAAAGTAAATTTATAGTTTGTACAATGGGCAATGTGACCCCTTCTTCTCACCCTCCCATTCGTCTCCGCATTCCTGTCCCTCCTCCTCCTCCTCCTCCTCCTCCTCCTCACTGCCCCATTCTCTCCTCAATCAATCCATCCCCCCCCCCTCCCCTCATCCCAGCCCTCACCCCCCGGGTATAAAACCAGGCGGCCGCTCCCACCGGCTCCAACTCACCGACACAAGGGCCTAGCGCCCGGCCCAAACACACTGCCCGAGCTCCCAGTCCCACTGAAGCCCGGGTCCGCCTCCCTCGCTCTGAGTGACAGGCGCTCCGGCCAATCCGCTTCCCCCAGGACAGGCCCCCGCCTCCTTCGCTCTGAGTGACAGACGCGCCGCGGCCAATCCGCTTCCCCCAGGACAGGCCCGCCCCCCCCCCCCCGCAAACCCGCCTCCCTCGCTCTGAGTGACAGACGCGCCGCGGCCAATCCGCTTCCCCCAGGACAGGCCCCCCCCCCCCCGCAAACCCGCCTCCCTCGCTCTGAGTGACAGGCGCCGCGGCCAATCCTCTTGCTCGGAGAGCCCCGCACCGGGCCGCCCTCTGGCCAATCCGCTGCCGCCGGGAGGCGGGGTTTGCGGCCATGATTTGGGTTGAGCGAGGCTCGCGCTCGGAGCTTGGCGGTTGGGTTGAAATATTTGAATGTTTAACGGGCGGCGACCTTTGCCCCTGTGCGCGGGCGCCGGGCGGGCGTGCTGTGATTGGCGGGGAGGCGGGGACAACAACAACTTGTGTTTATATAGCGCCTTTACCGCAGTAAAAGGTCCCCAGGCGCTTCACAGGAGGGTCACAGATTGTTTTGTCTATTCCAGGGCAGATCTGCGATTGTCACCGAACTAATCTGCCTCCCACAATATCTGCAGAATCCCGGGAATACCCGCAACCTCCCCGAGAATGGTCTTCATCATCATCATTGGTGGTCCCTGGAACCAGGATGACTTGCTTCCACATGGGTTCACAGATGTTTCAATGAAGGAGCCGATATTCCAGTCCTGAACTCCAATTGAAGGGTGGAAGATGCCTGTGCCTGGATTGTTTTAATGTGTGGTGACCGTCTCACACCAGCCACCACACGGGCTTGACAGAGCTCGGCCTTTATCCAGCGGCATGGGTTAACCAGGATGTCAGGAGACCTGCTCTGCTGCAAGGACCTAGTGCGCACACATATCGTAGTGTGGGCAGGCCCGTGCTGCCCCTGGGCTCTCTGCTCTTCTGGGCCCCGTACCCTCATTCACCGCATCTCCGTCACGATCTCTCACCGTACCTCCGCCACGATCTCTCACCGTTCCTCCGCCACGATCTCTCGCCGCTCATCCGCCCCGATCTCTCACCGCACCTCCGCCACAATCTCTCACCGTTCCTCCGCCACAATCTCTCACCGTTCCTCCGCCACAATCTCTCACCGTTCCTCCGCCACAATCTCTCACCGCTCCTCCGCCACGATCTCTCACCGTTCCTCCGCCACAATCTCTCACCGCTCCTCCGCCACGATCTCTCACCGTTCCTCCGCCACAATCTCTCACCGTTCCTCCACCACGATCTCTCACCGTTCCTCCGCCACGATCTCTCACCGTTCCTCCGCCACAATCTCTCACCGTACCTCCGCCACGATCTCTCACCGTTCCTCCGCCACGATCTCTCACCGTACCTCCGCCACGATCTCTCACCGTTCCTCCGCCACGATCTCTCGCCGCACCTCCGCCACGATCTCTCACCGTTCCTCCGCCCCGATCTCTCACCGTTCCTCCGCCACAATCTCTCACCGTTCCTCCGCCACGATCTCTCACCGCTCCTCCACCACAATCTCTCACCATTCCTCCGCCATGATCTCTCGACGCTCCTCCACCACAAAAACATTCGTCACACCTCTGCTGTAAAGTCCTGTCCCCTCAGTACAGATTCACACGAGGCATGTAGTGAAGTCAAGGTCACTCTGGACCTGCACCTTTATTTCACAGCTCTGGAATGTTGCACTTGCCTGAGACCTGTGTTTATATACCTGTCTCTTGCAAGTGCACCCCTGGTGGTAAGGTATGCTGGTGGTTACAGGTCATATCTTATTACAGTCATGTACAGCATGTTGGGATACAGTTATATATAATAGTGTAAGATACATGACACCCGCCCCGATCTCTCGCCGCTCCTCCGCCCCGATCTCTCGCCGCTCCTCCGCCCCGATCTCTCGCCGCTCCTCCGCCCCGATCTCTCGCCGCTCCTCCGTCCCGATCCCTCGCCGCTCCTCCGTCCCGATCTCTCGCCGCTCCTCCGTCTCGATCTCTCGCCGCTCCTCCGTCCCGATCTCTCGCCGCTCCTCCGTCCCGATCCCTCGCCGCTCCTCCGTCTCGATCTCTCGCCGCTCCTCCGCCCCGATCTCTCGCCGCTCCTCCGCCCCGATCTCTCGCCGCTCCTCCGCCCCGATCTCTCGCCGCTCCTCCGCCCCGATCTCTCGCCGCTCTCCGTCCCGATCCCTCGCCGCTCCTCCGTCTCGATCCCTCGCCGCTCCTCCGCCCCGATCTCTCGCCGCTCCTCCGCCCCGATCTCTCGCCGCTCCTCCGCCCCGATCTCTCGCCGCTCCTCCGCCCCGATCTCTCGCCGCTCTCCGTCCCGATCCCTCGCCGCTCCTCCGTCTCGATCCCTCGCCGCTCCTCCGCCCCGATATCTCGCCGCTCCTCCATCACGATCTCTCGCCGTTCCTCCGTCCCGATCTCCCACCATTCCTCCGTCCCCATCTCCCGCCGCTCCTCCGTCACGATCTCCCACCATTCCTCCGCCACGATCTCTCTCCGCTCCTCCATCACGATCTCTCGCCGTTCCTCCGTCCCGATCTCCCGCCGTTCCTCCGTCCCCATCTCCCGCCGCTCCTCCATCACGATCTCCCACCATTCCTCCGCCCCGATATCTCGCCGCTCCTCCATCACGATCTCTCGCCGTTCCTCCGTCCCGATCTCCCGCCGTTCCTCCGTCCCCATCTCCCGCCGCTCCTCCATCACGATCTCTCGCCGTTCCTCCGTCCCGATCTCTCGCCGCTCCTCCATCACGATCTCTCGCCGTTCCTCCGCCCCGACCTTCCCGCTCCTCCGCTGTACCTGGACCCCGCCGATGTTCCTGCCCACGCTCCAAACGGCGACCTGAGTTTTGATGATGTCATCCAGTCGCCCACCTCGAAGCCGTCGCACACTTGTAGCAGCTCACTCTGGAAGCTGCAGTGGTATGCTCTTTTATCCTCCCGACCCGCGGGGGTGGTGTCCTCTTGCAGTTGTGGGGGGGAGGGGGCGGCCACGATAAATGAATGGCCCTGGCCAACATTAATATTTTCCTGAAAGTCCCATTGCAATCCAGTGCCAGTTCCATGTTGTGAGTGTGTGCGTGTGTGTGGTACGGTGGCTGTGAGAGGCACTGTGCCTGTGAGTGGGGCTGATTTTGGTTTCCAGCATCTGACACAACTCCCATTTTCAATAATATCCTGTTTATCTCACCTGCTTTAAATACTTTGGGTGTAATATCTACTGTCTATTTTTCAAATATATTCAACAGAATTATGTAGATTTTACAGCACAGAGACAGGCTATTCGGCCCAACAGGTCTATGTTGGTGTGTATGCCCCACATGAACCTCTTCCCACCTTACTGCAGCTTACCCTATCAATATATCCTTCTGTCCCTTTGTCCCGCATGTAATTATCTAGCTTCACTTTAAGTGCATCGATACTATTCGCCTCAACTACTCACTGTGGTAGCGAGTTCCACATTCTCACCACTCTCTGAGTAACGTGATTTCTCCTGAATTCCATTTTGGATTTATTAGTGACTATCTTATATTTATGGCCCCCAGTTTTTGACTCTCCCACAAGTGGAAACATCTTCTCTACATTTACCCTATCGAAACCCATAATAACTTTAAAATCGGGACACTTCTCAGTCTTCTCTTATCGAGAGATCTCTGCTGATGGCTGTACCCATTGAGTTCATAGAAACATAGAAACATAGAAAATAGGTGCAGGAGCAGGCCATTCAGCCCTTCTAGCCTGCACCGCCATTCAATAAGTTCATGGCTGAACATGAAACTTCAGTACCCCCTTCCTGCTTTCACGCCATACCCCTTGATCCCCCGAGTAGTAAGGACTTCATCTAACTCCCTTTTGAATATATTTAGTGAATTGGCCTCAACTACTTTCTGTGGTAGAGAATTCCACAGGTTCACCACTCCCTGGGTGAAGAAGTTTCTCCTTATCTCGGTCCTAAATGGCTTACCCCTTATCCTTAGACTGTGACCCCTGGTTCTGGACTTCCCCAACATTGGGAACATTCTTCCTGCATCCAACCTGTCCAAACCCGTCAGAATTTTAAACGTTTCTATGAGGTCCCCTCTCACTCTTCTGAACTCCAGTGAATACAAGCCCAGTTGATCCAGTCTTTCTTGATAGGTCAGTCCCACCATCCCGGGAATCAGTCTGGTGAATCTTCGCTACACTCCCTCAATAGCAAGAATGTCCTTCCTCAAGTTAGGAGACCAAAACTGTACACAATACTCCAGGTGTGGCCTCACCAAGGCCCTGTACAACTGTAGCAACACCTCCCTGCCCCTGTACTCAAATCCCCTCGCTATGAAGGCCAACATGCCATTTGCTTTCTTAACCGCCTGCTGTACCTGCATGTCAACCTTCAATGACTGATGTACCATGACACCCAGGTCTCGTTGCACCTTCCCTTTTCCTAATCTGTCACCATTCAGATAATAGTCTGTCTCTCTGTTTTTACCACCAAAGTGGATAACCTCACATTTATCCACATTATACTTCATGTGCCACACATTTGCCCACTCACCTAACCTATCCAAGTCACTCTGCAGCCTCATAGCACCCTCCTCGCAGCTCACACTGCCACCCAACTTAGTGTCATCCGCAAATTTGGAGATACTACATTTAATCCCCTCGTCTAAATCATTAATGTACAATGTAAACAACTGGGGCCCCAGCACAGAACCCTGCGGTACCCCACTAGTCACTGCCTGCCATTCCGAAAAGTACCCATTTACTCCTACTCTTTGCTTCCTGTCTGACAACCAGTTCTCAATCCACGTCAGCACACTACCCCCAATCTCATGTGCTTTAACTTTGCACATTAATCTCCTGTGTGGGACCTTGTCGAAAGCCTTCTGAAAGCCCAAATATACCACATCAACTGGTACTCCTTTGTCCACTTTATTGGAAACATCCTCAAAAAATTCCAGAAGATTTGTCAAGCATGATCTCCCTTTCACAAATCCATGCTGACTTGGACCTATCATGTCACCATTTTCCAAATGCGCTGCTATGACATCCTTAATAATTGATTCCATCATTTTACCCACTACTGAGGTCAGGCTGACCGGTCTATAATTCCCTGCTTTCTCTCTCCCTCCTTTTTTAAAAGTTCTGACGGGACTGGACAGGGTTAGATGCAGGAAGAATGTTCCCGATATTGGGGAAGTCCTGAACCGGGGGTCACAGTCTAAGGATAAGGGGTAAGCCATTTAGGACTGAGATGAGGAGAAACTTCTTCACTCAGAGAGTTGTTAACCTGTGGAATTCTCTACCGCAGAGAGTTGTTGAGGCTAGTTCATTGGATATATTCAAGAGAGAGTTAGATCTGGCCCTTATGGCTAAAGGGATCAAGGGGTATGGAGAGAAAGCAGGAAAGGGGTACTGAGGTGAATGATCAGCCATGACCTTATTGAATAGTGGTGCAGGCTCGTAGGGCCGAATAGCCTACTCCTACACCTATTTTCTATGTTTCTATGGTAGCATCCTTTTAAATCTGTGTTGCACTTTCTCCTGTGTTTCGATCTCACTTTTGTTATAACCTCTTTCTATCTGTGTGTCGGCAGCAGTGAGAATACGGAATGATCAGCAGCTTGTAACTACCGGGGTGTAATTTCTGCTGTCCGGATATAGACGCTCAGTCTCTGGCAACTCGGGTTTGTGTTTTGTTATATTTCAGGAGGAAGCTTGTCAGAAGATGAGGTAGGACTTGCTCTTTACTGAAACTCTGCACAGTTTGGTAAAATAGCTGAGAAAAGTGTTTATGGTCAATTTATAACCGATGGTTTGATATTTGCAGGACTGGCGAGGACAGTACTATACTGACATTAGCAGATGCCGCCGGGTCTTTGAAAAATTCAACGGCCCTTTACTGTGGAGAGAAATTATATTCACCATTAACCCTGGTAAAACTCATAGGTTCCTTTGTTCTGATTTATAACTCACATTATGTGTAATGATTCAAATCATATCAAAGACTATCTTTAAGCAGCTGCAAAGCATTGGGGTTAAAAATGGCGCTGAGTGGAATTAAAGTTACTCATGCAACAAAATCCACTTTCTAAAAGCATCGCCCCAAGTAGTCAGCTGAGATTTCAGCTCTCCCAATATGACAAATAACAGGATTCCTTGGATGAACCACTCCCTCCAGAAACCTGCAATACTTCGCACACTTCAGCAAGAAGTAATCAACACCCCCCCACCCCCCTTCCCAGCTGAACCTTCCCTCCTCGACAATACTTACCCTCCTGATGCAGCTCCACCTCGTGTGCCAGACCCATGTCCCTGACCAAGGTGGGGACAGGAAGCTTGGGAACGAGGCTTTGTCTGCCTGTTGAGGGAGGAGTGGCGAGGGGTATGCTCACTGTGGACGTGGGGACAAGCACTGGATTGCAGTCCACTTCCGGAAAGTGTCACCGAGGCTTTTTCTCTCAATTGTCTTCGGGAACTATTCCACTCGCCCTGGACAAATGTCTTTTATACATCCATGGAGATTATCAGGGTAGAGGTATGACAGTGCTTCCTCCCCTCCGCTTCTACTACCTTCAACACCTCTTCCTCCTCCTCCTCCTCAGCTGGTCTGGTGGCAAGGGCTGTGCCCTCATGGTAGCGAGGATGTGGAGCATGCAGAAGACCGCGGTGAATCTTGAGACTCACTCCGGTGAGTACTGCAGGGCTCCTCCAGAGCGGTCCAGGCAGCTGAAGCATTGATCCAGCGTACTAAGCTTAAATAAAGGAGACTATGAAGGTATGAGGGCAGAGTTGGCTAAAGTGGACTGGGCAAATAGATTAAAGTGAAGGACGGTTGAGAAACAGTGGCTACATTTAAGGAGATATTTCACAACTCTCAAGGAAAATACATTCCAGTGAGGAGGAAAGGGTGTCAAAGAAAAGATAGCCATCCGTGGCTAAATAAAGAAATAAAGGATGGCATCCAATTAAAAACAAGGGCATACAAAGTGGCCAAAACCAGTGGGAGGACAGACGATTGGGAAGCTTTTAAAAGCCAGCAAAGAACGACTAAATAAATGATTGAGAGGGAAGATAGACTATGAAAGTAAACTAACACGAAATATAAAAACAGATAGCAAGTTTCTATAGGTATATAAAAAAGGAAAAGAGTGGCTAGAGTAAATGTTGTCCCTTAGAGGACGAGACCGGGAATTAATAATGGGGAACATGGAGATAGCAGAAACTCTGAACAAATATTTTGTATCAGTCTTTACGTTAGAGGACACTAACAATATTCCAACAGTGGATAGTCAAGGGGCTATGGGGGGAGGGTGGGGGGGGGGGGGTGAAGGAACTTAACACAATCACAATCACTGGGGAGGTGGTACTCAGTAAGATAATGGGACTAAAGGCAGATATATCCCCTGGACCTGATGGCTTGCATATTAAGGTCTTAAGAGAAGTAGCAGCTGAAATAGTGGATGCATTGGTTGTAATTTACCAAAATTCCCTGGATTCTGGGGAGGTTTCAGCAGATTGGAAAATGGCAAATGTAATGCCCCTATTTAAAAAAGGAGGCATCAAAAAGCAGGAAACTATAGACCAGTTAGCCTAACATCTGTGGTTGGGAAAATGTTGGAGTCCATTATTAAAGAAGCAGTAGCAGGACATTTGGAAAAGCAAAATTCGGTCAGGCAGAGTCAGCATGGATTTATGAAAGGGAAGCCATGTTTGACAAATTTGCTGGAATTCTGTGAGGATGTAACGAACAGGGTGGATAAAGGGGAACCAGTGGATGTGGTGTATTTGGACTTCCAGCAGGCATTTGACAAGGTGCCACATAAAAGGTTACTGCACAAGATAAAAGTTCACGGGGTTGGGGGTAATATATTAGCATGGATAGAGGATTGGCTAACTAGCAGCAAACAGAGTCGGGATAAATGGTTCATTCTCGGGTTGGCAATCAGTAACTGGTGGGGTGCCGCAGGGATCAGTGCTGGGACCCCAACTATTTACAATCTATATTAACGACTGAGAAGAAGGGACTGAGTGTAACGTAGCCAAGTTTTCTGACGATACAAAGATGGGAGGAAAAGCAATGTGTGAGGAGGACAAAAATCTGCAAAAGGACATAGACAGGCTAAGTGAGTGGGCAAAAATTTGGCAGATGGAGTATAATGTTGGAAAGTGTGAGGTCATGCACTTTGGCAGAAAAAAAATCAAAGAGCAAGTTATTATTTCAATGGAGAAAGATTGCAAAGTGCTGCAGTACAGCGGGACCTGGGGGTACTTGTACATGAAACACAAAAGGATAGTATGCAGGTACAACAAGTGATCAGGAAGGCCAGTGGTATCTTGGCCTTTATTGCAAAGGGGATGGAGTATAAAAGCAGGGAAGTCTTGCTACAGTTATACAGGGTATTGGTGAGGCCACACCTGGAATACTGCGTGCAGTTTTCGTTTCCATATTTACGAAAGGATATAGTTGCTTTGGAGGCAGTTCAGAGAAGGTTCACTCGGTTGATTCCGGGGATGAGGGGGTTGACTTATGAGGAAAGGTTGAGTAAGTTGGGCCTCTACTCATTGGAATTCAGAAGAATGAGAGGTGATCTTATTGAAACGTATAAGATTATGAGGGGGCTTGACAAGGTGGATGCATAGAGACTGTTTCCACTGATGGGGGAGACTAGAACTAGAGGGGATAATCTTAGTTTAAGAGACCGCTAATTTAAAACTGAGATGAGGAGAAATTTCTTCTCTCAGAGGGTTGTAAATCTGTGGAATTCGCTGCCTCAGAGAGCTGTGGAAGCTGGGACATTGAATAAATGTAAGATAGAAATAGACAGTTTCTTAACCGATAAGGGATTAAGGGGTTATGGGGAGCGGGCAGGGAAGTGGAGCTGAGTCCATAATCAGATCAGCCATGATTGTATTAAATGGCGGAGCAGGCTCAAGGGGCCTTATTACCTACTCCTGCTCTGATTTCTTATGTTCTTATGTCTGGGACACTGTTTAAAGAGGTGGTTTGTGGGCCTCAGTACCACCCCAGGTGTGAGATCAGGCTCACTCAGCACAGTCCAGTGATGAAGCCTGGGCCTTTCCTGCTGTGTGCGTGTGTGTGTGATGGGGTGGGGGGGAAGCAAGCTGAGACTGGGCGGCACAAAGATAACAAAAATTCATCGTAAAATCAATCTCTGAGCATTTTAATGTTTAAGTTTATTACAAGTTTATTACATCATCCAACAATTCAGGTCCAAGGCCAAAGATGCGAAGCTGGTTGGAGCAGAATCCCCGCAGTTTAGGCCGAGGGGGAACACGAACAGCGCCACTACTGGTGGAGAGGGTGTAATTACAGCGTAACATGTTTACATAGCAATTTAACATTGTAGCACAGTTGTGAGGGTTTTAGTATAACACAGACTCTCATCGCCACCCCCCCCCCCGCCCCCCCCAAAAGATGTTGTCATAGAGACCGGGTGTTCTCCAGACGTGTGCCCCGCCTCCGATTTTACTCCGTCTCAATTTCACTGGGCAGTTAAACCCGGGATGGGGGTCTCAATCAGGGAGGCGGTTGTGGTAATAAGAAAAACCTACATTTATATAGCGCCTTTCACCACCTCCAGACATCTTAAAGTGCTTCACAGCTAATTAGGACTTATGAAGTGTCCTCACTATTTTGCAATGCAGGAAACATGGCAGCCAATTTACACACAGCAATTTCCCACAAGCAGCAATGTGATCAAGGGACAGATAAGCAGTCTTTTAGTGATGTGCTTCAGGGATCAGTACTGGCTCCAGGGCGCTAGGGAGAACACCCCACCTACTCTTCTTCCAATAGTGGCCGTGGGATCTTTTACATCCACCTGCGAGGGCAGACGGGGCCTCGGTTTAACTTCTCATCCAGAAGACGGCACCACCGACAGTGCAGCGCTCACTCAGTACTGCCCCTCCAACAGTGCGGCATTCCCTCAGTACTCACCCTGTGACAGTGCGGCGCTCCCTCAGTACTGCCCCCTGTGACAGTGCAGTACGGCGCTCCCTCAATACTGCCCCTGTGACAGTGCAATACGGCGCTCCCTCAGTACTGCCCCCTCCGACAGCGCAGTATGGTGCTCCCTCAGTACTGCCTCCTCCGACAGCGCAGTACGGCGCTCCCTCAATACTGCCCCTGTGACAGTGCAGTACGGCGCTCCCTCAGTACTGCCCCCTCCGACAGCGCAGTAAGGCGCTCCCTCAATACTGCCCCTGTGACAGTGCAGTACGGCGCTCCCTCAGTACTGCCCCTGTGACAGTGCAGTACGGCGCTCCCTCAATACTGCCCCTGTGACAGTGCAGTACGGCGCTCCCTCAGTACTGCCCCCTCCGACAGCGCAGTAAGGCGCTCCCTCAATACTGCCCCTGTGACAGTGCAGTACGGCGCTCCCTCAGTACTGCCCCTGTGACAGTGCAGTACGGCGCTCCCTCAATACTGCCCCTGTGACAGTGCAGTACGGCGCTCCCTCAGTACTGCCCCCTCCGACAGCGCAGTAAGGCGCTCCCTCAATACTGCCCCTGTGACAGTACAGTACGGCGCTCCCTCAGTACCACCCCTCCGACAGCGCAGTAAGGCGCTCCCTCAATACTGCCCCTGTGACAGTGCAGTACGGCGCTCCCTCAATACTGCCCCTGTGACAGTGCAGTACGGCGCTCCCTCAATACTGCCCCTGTGACAGTGCAGTACGGCGCTCCCTCAGTACCACCCCTCCGACAGCGCAGTATGGTGCTCCCTCAGTACTGCCTCCTCCGACAGCGCAGTACGGCGCTCCCTCAATACTGCCCCCTCCGACAGCGCAGTACGGTGCTCCCTCAATACTGCCCCTGTGACAGCGCAGTACGGCGCTCCCTCAATACTGCCCCTGTGACAGCGCTGTACACGCTCCCTCAGTACTGCCCCCTCCGACAACGCAGTACGTAGTTCCTCAGTACTGCCCATGCGACAGCGCAGTATGGCGCTCCCTCAGTCATCATTATCATAGGCAGTCCCTCGGGATCGAGGAAGACTTGCTTCCACTCGTAAAATGAGTTCTTAGGTGGCTGAACAGCCCAATACGAGAACCACAGTCCCTGTCACAGGTGGGACAGATAGACGTTGAGGGTAAGGGAGGGTGGGACAGGTTTGCCACACGCTTCTTCCGCTGCCTGCGCTTGGTTTCTGCATGCTCTCGGCGACGAGACTCGAGATGCTCAGCGCCCTCCCGGATGCATTTCCTCCACTTAGGGCGGTCTTTGGCCAGGGACTCCCAGGTGTCGGTGGGGATGTTGCACTTTATCAGGGAGGCTTTGAGGGTGTCCTTGTAACGTTTCCTCTGCCCACCTTTGGCTCAGTTGCCGTGACGGAGCTCCGAGTAGAGCGATTGCTTTGGGAGTCTCGCGTCGGGCATGCGGACAATGTGGCCTGCCCAGCGCAGCTGGTCGAGTGTGGTCAGTGCTTCGATGCTGGGGATGTTGGCCTGGTCGAGGACGCTAACGTTGGTGCGTCTGTCCTCCCAGGGGATTTGCAGGATCTTGCGGAGACATCGTTGGTGGTATTTCTCCAGTGATTTGAGGTGTCTACTGTACATGGTCCATGTCTCTGAGCCATACAGGAGGCTCCCTCAATACTGCCCCTCCGACAACGCGGTTAGTTGCAAGCCCAATTAGTTGTGTCAGTCGCCCCCCCCCCACCCCTTGCCGCGAGAGATGGCAGCGGGGGTCGTCAACACCAGTGACGCGAGAGGGAGACGGAGAGGAGGCAGAGTGCCCAGGGCAGGCCGGGTGTCGAGCCCGAGGAGTCCAGGTCCAGGGAGGTCAGGTGGAGGTCGATCCGCTGTTGGCTGCCCGCCCACGTGGTCTGGGCGTTGACCACCCGGAAGGCCTCGCAGGGCGGAATCAGCACCTCCCTCTCCTGCGGGAAGGGCGAGAGCTCTTCCACCGATGCCCCGCGGGCCGTGCGGATGTGGAAGAGGGTGGCCTGGCCCTCCCCGCCCCAGGCGAACCCCTCGGCCACCAGCCGGCTGGCCGAGGTGGAGGTGAAGCTGCCGAACTGCACCGTGTCCCCCACCGAGGCCCAGAAGGCCCTGGAGGCCCCCCGGTACACCGTCGCCGGGGCCTTCACCCCGCCTCCCTGGGCCTCCCTCAGGCCCCGCAGGGCCGAGCTCAGCAGCTGGTGCAGGCCCCGGAACCGCTCGCACGGCCCCTGACCCCCCGCCCCCCCTGCCGTCTCTAGGCAACTGCGCGAGGCCTGGTTGAAGCGCAGGTAGAGCGGGCCGGCGGGGGGAGGGGGGTACTCCAGAGCGTAGCAAACCACCGCCACCGCCAGCTCGTCCCTCAAACCCCCAGGGGCCCGCCGGCCGCCCTCCTTCATCAAGGCCCACTCCCGCCAGGCCTGGGCCCAGGCCTTGTCCAGGGCGGGGTTGAGGGCCCGCTCCTTCTCCAGCAGCCCGAGCCAGGGGGCCAGCTCCCCCCGGGGGTCCGGCTCCTCCTGCGGATGCTCCGCGCAGCCTCGCACCCTCCCCAGGCTGACTGCCTGGCTGAAGAAACGGTTCGGACGCTCCCCCCGGACTCCCGCCGTCACTGCGGAGAATGGAAAACGAGAGCCGAATCAATCAACGCATCAACGCCCGGAATATAACCATGCACATTATAATAAGAACATAAGAAAACGGAGCAGGAGTAGGCCATACTGCCCCTCGAGTCTGCTCCGCCATTTAATACGATCATGGCTGATCCAATCATGGACTCAGGTCCACTTCCCTGCCCGCTCCCCTTATCCCCTTATCGGTTAAGAAACTGTCTATTTCTGTTTTAAATTTATTCAATGTCCCAGCTTCCACAGCTTTCTGAGGCAGAGAATTCCACAGATTTACAACCCGCTGAGAGAAGAAATTCCTCCTCATCTCAGTTTTAAATGGGCAACCCCTTATTGTAAGATAATGCCCCCTCGTTGTAGTCTCCCCCATCAGTGGAAACATCCTCTCTGCATCCACCTGGTCAAGCCCTCTCATAATCTTATACGTTTAGAATTCCAATGAGTAGAGGCCCGACCTACTCAACCTTTCCTCATAAGTCAACCCCCCCCTCATCTCCGGAATCAGCCGAGTGAACCTTCTCTGAACTGCCTCCAAAGCAAGTATATCCTTTCGTAAATATGGAAACCAAAACTGCACACAGTATTCCGGGTGTGGCCTCACCAGTATCCTGTATAACTGTAGCAAGAAACATAGAAACATAGAAAATAGGTGCAGGAGTAGGCCATTCGGCCCTTCGAGCCTGCACCGCCATTCAATGAGTTCATGGCTGAACATGCAACTTCAGTACCCCATTCCTGCTTTTTAGCCATACCCCTTGATCCTCCTAGTAGTAAGGACTACATCTAACTCCTTTTTGAATATATTTAGTGAATTGGCCTCAACAACTTTCTGTGGTAGAAAATTCCACAGGTTCACCACTCTCTGGGTGAAGAAGTTTCTCCTCATCTCGGTCCTAAATGGCTTCCCTGCTTTTATACTCCATCCCCTTTGCAATAATGCAGTTATGTATGATGAATAAATTTAAGACGGAGATAGACAGTTTCTTAACCGATAAGGGAATAAGGGGTTATGGGGAGCGGGTAGGGAAGTGGGCCTGAGTCCATGATCGGATCAGCCATGATCGTATTAAATGGATGAGCAGGCTCGAGGGGCTGTATGGCCTACTCCTGCTCCTATTTACACCCCATAATATCCACCAGATAACATACATAATATACACCGGACACCACCCCATAACATCCATCCCATAATATCCACCCAAAGCATCCCATAATATCCACCCCATAACATCCCATAATATCCACCCCATAACATCCCATAATATCCACCCTATAATAGCCATCCATAATATTAGAAACATAGACAATAGTTGCAGGAGTAGGCCATTCGGCCCTTTGAGTCTGCATCACCATTCAATATGATCATGGCTGATCCTCTATCTCAACACCATATTTCCGCTTTTTCCCCATTCCCTTGATGCCTTTTGTTTCTAGAAATATGTCTAGCTCCCTCTTAAATATATTCAGTGACTTGGCCTCCACAGCCTTCTGTGGTAGAGAATTCCACAGGTTCACCACCCTCTGAGTGAAAACATTTCTCCTCATCTCGGTCCTAAATTTCCTTCCCCGTATCCTGAGACTGTGACCCCTTGTTCTAAACTTCCCAGCCCCGGGAAACATCCTCCCCGCATCCAGTCTATCCAACCCAGTCAGAATTTTATATGTTTCAATGAGGTCCACACTCATTCTTCTAAACTCTAGTGAATACAGGCCTAGTGGACCCAATCTCTCCTCATACGTCAGTCCTGCCATCCCAGGAATCAGTCCGGTGAACCTTCGCTGCACTCCCTCTATGGCAAGTATATCCTTAGGTAAGGAGACCAAAACTGCACACAATACTCCAGGTGCGGTCTCACCAAGGCTCTGCATAACTGTAGAAAGACATCCTTGCTCCTGTATTCAAATCCTTTGCAATGAAGGCCAACATACCATTTACCTTCCTAACAGCTTGCTGCACCTGCTTTCAATGACTGGAGTACAAGGACACCAAGGTCCCTCTGCACATTGACACTTCCCAAGACGTCACCATTTAAATAATGATGAATAAATTTAAGACAAAGATAGACAGATTTTTGAGCAATAAGGGGTTATGGGGAGCGGGCAGGGAAGTGGAGCTGAGTCCATAATTAATATCCACCCCATAATATTGCATAATATCCACCCCATAATATTCCATAATATCCATCTCATCACTTAAAAAATTTAAGACAGAGATAGACAGTTTCTTAACCTCCATCTGCTTTTATAAGGGGATGGAGCATAAAAGCAGGGAAGTCTTGCTACAGTTATACAGGGTATTGGTGAGGCCACACCTGGAATACTGCGTGTAGTTTTGGTCTCCGTATTTACGAAAGGATATACTTGCATTGGAGTCTGTTCAGAGAAGATTCATTAGGTTGATTCCGGAGATGAGGGGGTTGACTTATGAGGAAAGGTTGAGTAGGTTGGACCTCTACTCATTGGAGTTCAGAAGAATGAGAGGTGATCTTATCGAAACGTATAAGATTATGAGGGGGCTTGACAAGGTGGATGCAGAGAGGATGTTTCCACTGATAGGGGAGACTAGAACTAGGGGCCATAGTCTTAGAATAAGGGGCCGCCCATTTAAAACTGAGTTGAGGAATTTCTTCTCTCAGAGGGTTGTAAATCTGTGGAATTCGCTGCCTCAGAGAACTGTGGAAGCCGGGACATTGAATAAATTTAAGACAGAAATCGACAGTTTCTTAACCGCTAAGGGAATAATGGGTTATGGGGAGTGGGCAGGGAAATGGACCTGAGTCCATGATCGGATCAGCCATGATCGTATTAAATGGCGGAGCAGGCTCGAGGGGCCTTATGGCCTACTCCTGCTCCTATTTCTTATGTTCTGATGATACCAGAGATGCGAGAGTATCCATATCAGGAAAGGATGAACTGGCTGGGTCTCTTTCCTCTTGTAACGAGAAGGCTGAGGGGTGACCTAATAGAGGTCTTTAAAATTGTGAAAGGTGGATAGAGAGAGAATGTTTCTATTTGTGGGGAAGAGCATAACTAGAGGCCATCAATATAAGATAGTCACCAAGAAATTCAATGAGGAATTCAGTGAGTGGTGAGAATGTGGAACTCGCTACCACAGGGATGCATCTAAGGGGGGGCTAGACAAGCAAATGAGGGAGAAGGGAATAGATGCATTTATACAGCATCTTTACCGTAATAAAAATATCCCAAGGGGCTTCACAGGAACGATATAGATAAATCACTTTTTGACACTGAGCCACACAAGGCGGGCAGCGGAAACGTTACAAGGACACCCTCAAAGCCTCCCTGATAAAGTGCAACATCCCCACTGACACCTGGGAGTCCCTGGCCAAAGACTGCCCTAAGTGCATCCAAGAGGGCGCTGAGCACCTCGAGTCTCATCGCCGAGAGCATGCAGAAATCAAGCGCAGGCAGCGGAAGGAGCGTGCGGCAAACCTGTCCCATCCACCCTTTCCCTCAACGACTATCTGTCCAACCTGTGACAGAGTCTGTGGCTCTCGTATTGGACTGTTCAGCCACCAAAGAACTCACTTCAGGAGTGGAAGCAAGTCTTCCTCGATTTCGAGGGACTGCCTATGATTATGACGCAAGGAGATATCAGGTCAGATGAACAAAAGAGATAGGTTTTAAGGAGCATCTTCAAAGAGGAGAGAGTGATAAGAGAGGCGGAGAGGTTTAGGGAGGGAATTCAAGAGGTTGGGGCCCAGGCAGCTGAAGACACAGCCACCGAAAGCGATTAAAATTGGAAGGCAAGCAAGAGGCCAGAATTGACAGAGCGCAGATATCTCGGAGGGTTGTAGGAGCTGGAGGAGGTTAGAAAGATAGGGAGGGTTGTAGGGGCTGGAAGAGGTTACAGAGATAGGGAGGGTTGTAGGGGATGGAGGAGGTTACAGAGATAGGGAGGGGTGTAGGACTGGAGGAGGTTAGAAAGATGGGATTGTGGCACTGGAGGAGGTTATAGAGATAGTGAGGGGTGTATGTGCTGGAGGAGGGTGCAGAGATAGGGAGAGGTGTAGGGCTGGAGGAGGTTACAGAGGTAGGGAGGTTTGTAGGACTGGAGGAGGTTAGAGAGATAGGGAGGGTTGTAGGGGCTGGAGGAGGTTACAGAGATAGGGAGATTTGTAGGGGCTGGAGGAGGTTACAGAGGTAGGGAGATTTGTAGGGGCCGGAGGAGGTTACAGAGGTAGGGAGGGTTGTAGGGGCTGGAGGAGGTTATAGAGATAGGGAGATTTGTAGGGGCTGGAGGAGGTTACAGAGATAGGGAGGGTTGTAGGGGCTGGAGGAGGTTACAGAGATAGGGAGGATTGTAGGGGCTGGAGGAGGTTACAGAGATAGGGAGGGTTGTAGGGGCTGGAGGGGGTTACTGAGGTAGGGAGGATTGTAGGGCTGGAGGAGGTTACAGAGATAGGGAGGGGTGTAGGGCTGGAGGAGGTTACAGAGATGGGGAGGGTTGTAGGGCTGGAGGAGGTTGCAGAGATAGGGAGGGGTGTAGGGATGGAGGAGATTACAGAGATAGGGAGGGTTGTAGGGATGGAGGAGGTTACAGTGATAGGGAGGGGTGTAGGGCTGGAGGAGATTACAGAGATAGGGAGGGGTGTAGGGGCTGGAGGGGGTTACAGAGATAGGGAGGGTTGTAGGGCTGGAGGAGGTTGCAGAGATAGGGAGGGGTGTAGGGATGGAGGAGATTACAGAGATAGGGAGGGTTGTAGGGATGGAGGAGGTTACAGTGATAGGGAGGGGTGTAGGGCTGGAGGAGATTACAGAGATAGGGGGGAGTGTAGGGATGGAGTAAGCTCTCTTACTCTCAGTCTCTGTCTCTCGCTCACTCTGACTCTCTCTGTCTCTCTCTCCGTGTCTCAACCTCTGCCCGAGTGCCGCCTGAATCACCAGTCACCCAGTGGGCGAGCGGCTCCTGTTACCCATGACGTCTGTCCTGCCTCACCAATGCTGCAGGGCATCACACTACACAGCTTCCCTCTCTCGCCATCTGTCTCTCTCTTTCTCACTCTCTCCCAGGCTCTCTGTCTCTCTAGCTCTTTCTGTGTCTCTCTCTGTCTTTTTCTCACTCTCTTTCTCTATGTCTGTCTCGCTCTCTCGCTCTCTCTCTCTCTCTGTGTCCCTCTCTCCGTCCCGCTCTGTTTCTGTCTCTACTTTATCTCTCATTCTCTCTCTCTCTGACTGTCACTTTCTCTCTTTCTCTCTCTCTGTCTGTCCCCACCTCACCCCTCCGCTGTCTCTCTCCCTCCCACTCTAAGAACATAACAGCGTAAGAAATAGGAACAGGAGTTGGCCATTCGGCCCCTCGAGCCTGCTCCACCATTCAATAAGATCATGACTGATCTGATCATGGACTCAGCTCCACTTCCCCGCCCGCTCCCCATAACCCTTTATTCCCTCATCGCTCAAATATCTGTATCTCCGCCTTAAATATATTCAATGACCCAGCCTCCACAGCTCTCTGGGGCAGAGAATTCCACAGATTTACAACCCTCTGACAGAAGAAATTCCTCCTCATCTCAGTTTTAAATGGGCGGCCTCTTATTCTGAGACTATGGGCTAGAACCTCCACTTTTGAGCTTATCGCCCAAAAATGGGCGTTATTTCCGGCGTGGGCGGTAAAAGAGGGTTTTCAGATCGCCGGCTTCTCATTCATTCTCAAAACACCTAGTTTACATTTTTGAAAATGGGTGTTACCGTGAGCGATATCAAACGGGCGGTCGTGTTAAATTGTTTTGACCTTCTGCCGTAAAGTGTGGCCGTCCTTAGCAACGGCACGGCAACGCTCGATTCATGAGGTCAGAGAGTGTTGCCCCCTCGGCACCTCCTGCTCCCGTATCCGTCCAATCAACGCATCTGCCTTCATCCCCCCCCCCAATGAGGCACCGCCTGAGGAGCTCCTCGGCCAGGCGCCGTGGAGCGAGGAGGGGAAGGGATAGAGTGGGGAGAAGAAAGAGATGGGGGGGGCAAGGAAAGTGAGGTGTATGTGCGCAGGGGATGGCTGTGTTATATCTCCATCTGGGTGCATGCAATTTGTTGCAGTGTATGGGGGCTGGGGAACACACTCCTGCTTTGCCTTTGTATTCTTTGTTGTTGGACATGTTGACCATGCGATTTTTTTCCAAGATGGAAAAAGTGGGATGTGGGCGGGGCTCGGGTGTTATTGGCTGTGATACTTATGATTTCAGACCAATGTTGGTATTAAACTTTTGTTACTGAACATAACCTTGTTGCGCATTGTCTCAGATAGCTGGACCGTTACACACCTGGTGATTCCTTACCGTGAAAGGGTTAAATACAACTTTACACCAATCAACGTAAACTTTAACTGGCACCAAGGTGATGGGCACCATTGATGTCTGAGCTGCACACACACACAGCAGTGTGTCAGCGTTGTCACTCACATCAGCGCTCTTTCAGTCAAATCTTTCCGATATCAGCTCCTCACGCAAGAGTGGGATTTAACAAATGCTAGCCACACCGCTGGCGTCCGTCCCGGTTAGTTCCACTTTTTGTGTGCGTTTTTTTTTTGAGCGGGCGTTATTCTGGGCGATATGTGTGCGAGGTGGTGAAATCGAGGGTGGGCAATCTCCATGGCCGCTAGTTTGGGTAAATATGCTCTTTACCACAAAAAACAGTGGTCGGGCGTTATTATTGAATCTCGGCGTTAAGTCCGTGAGGAAAGTAATGCTGGGCGATAATATGGGCGTTGAAATCGCCCATTCTGCTGATTCCACCCCAAAAAAGTGGGCGGGCGGTAATATTTCTTCTCAGCATTAAGCACTTGGGGAAAATAACGCTCGGCGATAAGTCTCCTTAAAAAAAAGCCCGTCAGTTTCTATTTTGAGCCAAAATGGACGCTATCTGGGCGTTATACGTCATTTCATTGGTTAAATGGGCGTTAAGTGGGCGTTAAGCAGGCAAAAAAAGTTGAGGTTCGAGATCATCGTCCCCTAGTTTTAGTTTCCCCTATGAGTGGAAATCTCCTCTCTGCATCCACCTTGTCGAGCCCCCTCATTATCTTATAAGTTTCCATAAGATCACCTCTCATTCTTCTGAACTCCAATGTGTAGAGGCCCAACCTACTCAATCTATCTTCATAAGTCAACCCCCTCATCTCCAGAATCAACCAGTGAACCTTCTCTGAACAGCCTCCAAGTATATCCTTTCCTTAAATACGGAGACGAAAACTGCACGCAGTACTCCAGGTGTGGCCTCACCAATAGCTTGTACAGGTGTAGCAGGACTTCTCTGCTTTTATACTCCATCCCCCTTGCAATAAAAGCCAACATTCCTTTTGCCTTCCTGATTACTTGCTGTTCCTGCATACTAACTTTTTGCGTTTCATACTCTCTTTCTCTCATTTTCTCTCTTTATCTGTCTCTCTCTCTTTCCCTGCCCACCTCACCCCCCCTCCACCACTGTCTTTCTCCCTCCCGCGCGCTCTCTCTCTCTCTCTCGCTCAGTGCCACGCCTACGAATGTTCCATCTCCTGTATCCAAAAGATTACAAAGAGACTCATTTTCTGACCAACACAATGAAAGCTTTGTGAACAAAAGCAAGAATGTTTGCTGAATTAAACAAAGAGAGAGAGGAACATTTATAGCCCAAGGCAAACAGCCTGGAAATATCTAACTGTGAGAGAGAGAGAGACAGAGAAAGAGTGAGAGAGAGGGACAGAGCGAGAGAGATAGACAGAATAAGACAGAGAGATATACAGAATGAGACGGAGAGAGAGAGACGGAGAGAGAGAGAGACAGATAAAGAGTGAGAGAGAGAGAGAGAGAGAGAGGGGGACAGAGTGAGAGAGAGCGAGAGAGATAGACAGAATAAGACAGATAGAGAGATATACAGAATGAGACGGAGAGAGAGAGAGACGGAGAGAGAGAGACAGAGAAAGAGTGAGAGAGAGAGAGAGAGGGGGACAGAGTGAGAGAGAGAGCGAGAGAGATAGACAGAATAAGACAGATAGAGAGATATACAGAATGAGATGGAGAGAGAGACAGATAGAGAGAGAGAGCGAGAGGGACGGAAATTGAGAGACACACCCAAAGACACAGACACACAGAGGGACAGAAATGGAGAGAGAGGGATGGAGACTGACAGAGGGCGAGACAGAGAGGGATTATGCTGGTATCTGTTATTCCTACTTACAGCAACAAGACAAACTCAGTATCAGGACGTTGAAGTTCCTCATTGTTTCTCCGTCTCTCAGTCTTCCTCTCTCTCTCACTCGGCTGCAGCCCGTACAAACTCCTCTCACATCTGTTTTCTGAAAGGGTCTGTCTTCCAGCGGCGGCCACAGCCGTCTCTTTCTCTCTCTTTCCCTGTTGCTCAGCTCTCAGTTGAGTTGCTCAATTTCCCACCACCTCACGGTACCAGGCTCTGCCCGAGTGCCGCCTGAATCATCAGTCACCCCGTGGGCGAGCGGCTCCTGTGATCCGTGACGTCGGTCCTGCCTCGCCAACGCTGCAGGGCTTCACGCTACACAGCTTCCCTCTCCGTCTCTCTCTCTCTCTGCCTGTGTCTCTCTCCCTCTCTCTCTGTCTCTAACTCTATCTCGCTCTCTCCGTCTCTCTCTCTCTCTTTCCCTCTCTGCGTATCTCTCTCCGTCTCTGATGCTCTGTCTACATCTGTCTCTCTCTCTCTCTCTCTCTGTCTCTCTCCGTCTCTTTCTCTCTCCATCTCTCTCTCTCCGTCTCTCTCTCTCTCTCTCCGTCGCGCTCTCTCTCTCCGTCTCTCTCTCTCCGTCTCTCTCTCTCCGTCTCTCTCTCCATTTCCCCCCTCTTTGTCTCTCTCTCTGTCTCTCTCTGTGTCTCTCTCTCTCTCTCTCTCTCTCTCCATCTCCCCCCTCTCTGTATCTCTCTGTATCTCTCTCTGTATCTCTCTCTGTCTCTCTCTGTCTCTCTCTGTCTCACTCCGTCTCTCTCTGTCTCACTCCGTCTCTCTCCATCTTTCTGTCTCTCTCTCTCTTCATTTCTCTCTCTCTCTCTGTCTCTCTCCATCTCACTCCTTCTCTCCGCTTCCCTCTCTCCCTCTTTCTGGCATTTGACATGATGTAGCCCCATAGGTACCTCATTTGACCTCTGCAGAAATGGCCAAGAGAAACAATGACTAGCTTGCAGGCACGGATGTCAACCAGTGTGGTACTGAGTCACACACACACACACGCACACACACACAGGAAGTTAACATACAGGTACAGCAAGTGATCAGGAAGGCAAATGGAAGGTTGGCCTTTATTGCAAGGGGGATAGAGGATAAAAGCAGAGAAGACCTGCTCCAACTGTACAGGGTGTTGGTGAGGCCACACCTGGAGTACTGCGTACAGTTTTGGTCTCTGTATTTAAGGAAGGATATACTTGCCTTGGAGGCGGTACAACAGAGGTTCACCAGGTTGATTTCTGGGATGAGAGGGGCTGCCTTATGATGAGAGATTGCGTAGAATGGGCCTAAACTCTCTGGAGTTTAGAAGAATGAGAGGTGATCTCATTGAAACATGCATGATTCTGAGGGGGATTGACAGGGTAGATGCAGGGAGGATGTTTCCCTTTGGCTGGAGAGTCTAGAACCAGGGGTCACAGTCTCAGGATAAAGGTTCGGCCATTTAAGACAGAGATGAGGAGGAATTTCTTCACTCAGAGGGTGGTGAATCTTTGGAATTCTCTGCCCCAGAGGGCTGTGGATGCTGAGTCTCTGAATATATTTAAGGCTGAGATCAATAGATTTTTGGACTCGAGGGGAATCGAGGGATATGGAGAGCGGGCGGGAAAGTGTTGAGGTCGAAGATCAGTCGCGATCTTATTGAATGGCGGAGCAGGCTCGAGGGGCCAAATGGTCTACTCCTGCTCCTAATTCTTATGTTGTTATGTTGACATGGAACAGGAAAGGCCCAAGCTCTCTGAGCGCCTTGTGCTGCATTAGGCGATCTCACACCCGGTGTGGTGGAATAGAGGTGATGAAGTGATGTGAGATTAGGTATATGGAGACTAGATCTGTGCACTAAGCTCCAGGTGTGGTCTAACCCAGGGCATATGGAGATGAGAACTGTGCACAGTGCTCCACGTGCAGTCTAACACAGGGTATACGGAGACCAGAACTGTGCACACTGCTCCAAGTGTGGTCTAACCCATGTATATGGAGACCAGAACTGTGCACAGTGTTCCAAGTGTGGTCTAACTGAGGTATATGGAGACCAGAACTGTGCACAGTGCTCCAAGTGTGGTCTAACCCATGTATATGGTGACCAGAACTGTGCACGGTGCTCCAAGTGTGGTAAGCACTGGTGGGGGATGTGGGGGTGAGCTTGGATTGGTTGGGGGGCCGGGGAGTAGTGTCTGATCTGCTGCCCAAGTCCAGACCACCTCAATGGGAAGAGCGCCTCTCTCTCTGTCGCTGGTTAAAGAATTAGACTTGGAGCACAGTTCTGGTCTCCATATACCTGGATGAGAACACACTTGGAGCACTGTGCATAGTTCTGGTCACCATATACCTTGGTTAGACCACACTTGGAGCACCATGTACAGTTTTGGTCTCCATATACTCTGGGTTAGACCACACTTGGAGCACCGTGTACAGTTTTGGTCTCCATATACCCTGGGTTAGACCACACTTGGAGCACTGTGCCAGTTCTGGTTGCCATATAGCTTGGTTAGACCATACTTGGAGCACTGTGTACAGTTCTGGTCACCATATACCTTGGTTAGACCACACTTGGAGCACTGTGCACAGTTCTGGTCACCATATACCTTGGTTAGACCACACTTGGAGCACCGCACAGTTCTGGTCTCCATATACCTTCATTAGACCACACTTGGACTACTATGCACAGTTCTGGTCTCCATATAAGAACATAACAACGTAAGAAATAGGAGCAGGAGTAGGCCATACGGCCCCCAAGCCTGCTTCGCCATTTAATATGGTCATGGCTGATCTGATCAGGGACTCAGCTCCACTTCCCTGCCCGCTCTCCATAACCCCTTATCCCCTTATCGTTTAAGAAACTGTCTATTTCTGTCTTAAATTTATTTAATGTTCCAGCTTCCACAGTTCTCTGAGGCAGCGAATTTCACAGATCCACAACCCTCTTGAGAGAAGAAATTTCTCCTCGTGTCAGTTTTAAATGGGCGGCCCCTTGTTCTAAGGTCATGCCCTCTAGTTCTAGTCTCCCCTATCAGTGGAAACATCCTCTCTGCATCCACCCTGTCAAGCCCCCTCATAATCTTATACATTTCGATAAGATCACCTCTCATTCTTCTGAATTCCAATGAGTAGAGGCCCAACCTACTCAATCTTTCCTCATAAGTCAACCCCCTCATCTCCAGAATCAACCTAGTGAACCTTCTCTGAACTGCTTCCAAAGCAAGTATATCCTTTCATAAATATGGAAACCAAAACTGCACGCAGTACTCCAGGTATGGCCTCACCAATACCCTGTATAGCTGTAGCAAGACTTCCCTGCTTTTATACTCCACCCCTTTGCAATAAAGGCCAAGATACCACTGGCCTTCCTGATCACTTGCTGTACCTGCAAACTAACCTTTTGTGTTTCGTGTACAAGTATCCCCAGGTCCCACTGTACTGCAGCACTTTGCAATTTTTCTCCATTTAAATAATAACTTGCTCTTTGATTTTTTTCTGCCAAAGTGCATGACCTCACACTTTCCAACATTATACTCCATCTGCCAAATTTTTGCCCACTCACTTAGCCTCTCTATGTCCTTTTGCAGATTTTTGTCCTCCTCACACATTGATTTTCCTCCCATCTTTGTATCGTTAGCAAACTTGGCTACATTACACTCGGCCCCTTCTTCC
Source organism: Pristiophorus japonicus (assembly GCF_044704955.1). Classification (NCBI taxonomy): domain Eukaryota; kingdom Metazoa; phylum Chordata; class Chondrichthyes; family Pristiophoridae; genus Pristiophorus; species Pristiophorus japonicus. The sequence goes on along the minus strand of NW_027253555.1, from coordinate 439,001 downwards.
AAGTCGTTAATATAGATTGTAAATAGTTGGGGTCCCAACACTGATCCCTGTGGCACCCCACTAGTCACTGTTTGCCAACCTGAGAAAGAAGCATTTATCCCGATTCTTTGTTTTCTGTTAGTTAGCCAATCCTGAGGCTAACATCTTATCCCCAACCCCGTGAACTTTTAGCTTCTGCAGTAACCTTTTTTGTGGCACCTTGTCAAATGCCTTCTGAAAGTCCAAATACACCATATCCACTGGTTCCCCTTTATCTAACCTGTTCGTTAAATTCTCAAAGAATTCCAGCAAATTTGTCAAACATGACTTCCCCTTCATAAATCCATGCTGACTCTGTTTGACCAAATTATGCTTTTCCAAATGTCCTGCTACTGCTTCTTTAATAATGGACTCCAACATTTTCCCAACCACAGATGTTAGGCTAACTGGTCTATAGTTTCCTGCTTTCTGTCTGCCTCCTTTTTTAAATAGGGGCATTACATTTGCAGTTTTCCAATCTACTGGGACCGCCCCAGAATCCAGGGAATGTTGGTAAATTACAACCAATGCATCCACAATCCCTGCCGCTACTTCTCTTAAGACCCTAGGATGCAAGCCATCAGGTCCAGGGGATTTATCCGCCTTTAGTCCCATTATCTTACTGACTACCACCTTCTTAGTGATTGTGATTGTGTAAAGTTCCTCCCCCGCTATAGCTCCTTGACTATCCACTGTTGGGATATTGTTTGTGTCCTCTACCGTAAGGTTACTAATCTTCAGAAAAGCACAGAAGGAGACCATGATCTAAAAATTGATCAAACCAAGCTTTTGGAATTTAATACAAGTTTTTGGAATTAAGCTGGTCAATTAAGGACATTCTGTGGTCAAGGACATAAAATGCATAAAAACAACGGATTTGTTATGTCAGGCCCTGAACTCGATTGACCAGGGTGGGGAAAAACAGCCACTGGAGACACCAAGTCTGTAAAAAGACCGGACAGCAAAGGTTCACCAGTGATTCCTGGGATGCAGGACTGTCGTATGAGGAGAGATTGGGTCGACTAGGCCTGTATTCACTGGAGTTTAGAAGACTTGATCAGCTCCGCTGGACAGGCCACATTGTCCACATGCCAGACACGAGACTCCCAAAGCAAGCGCTCGACTCGGAACTCCTTCACGGCAAACGAGCCAAAGGTGGGCAGAGGAAACGTTACAAGGACACCCTCAAAGCCTCCCTGATAAAGTGCGACATCCCCACTGACACCTGGGAGACCCTGGCCAAAGACCGCCCTAAGTGGAGGAAGTGCATCCGGGAGGGCGCTGAGCACCTCGAGTCTCATCGCCGAGAGCATGCAGAAACCAAGTGCAGGCAGTGGAAGGAACGTGTGGCAAACCTGTCCCACCCTCCCTTACCCTCAACGTCTATCTGTCCCACCTGTGACAGGGACTGTGGTTCTCGTATTGGTCTGTTCAGTCACCTAAGGACTCATGTTAAGAGTGGAAGCAAGTCTTCCTCGATTCCGAGGGACTGCCGATGATGATGAATGAGGGGGATCTCATTGAAACGTATAAAATTCTGACTGGGTTGGACAGACTGGATGCGGGGAGGATGTTTGCAATAATTTTGCAATAAAGGCCAAGATTCCATTGGCCTTCCTGATCACTTGCTGTACCTGCATCCTATCCTTTTGTGCTTCATGCACAAATACCCCCAGGTCCCGCTGTACTGCAGCACTTTGCAATCTTTCTCCATTTAAATAATAACTTGCTCTTTGATTTTTTTTCTGCCGAAGTGCATGACCTCATACTTTCCAATATTATACTCCATCTGCCATTATGTATGATGAATAAATTTAAGACGGAGGGAGACAGTTTCCTAACCAATAAGGGAATGAAGGGTTATGGGGAGCGGGCAGGGAAGTGGACCTGAGTCCATGATCGGATCAGCCATGGACGTATTAAATGGCGGAGCAGGCTAAAGGGGCTGTATGGCCTACTCCTGCTCCTATTTCCACGACATAATATTCACCGGATAACATACATAATATCCACCAGACACCACCCCATAACATCCATCCCATAATATCCTCCGGATAACATCCCATAATATCCACCGCATAACATCCCATAATATCCATCCCATAATATTCCATAATATCCACTCCATATTAGAAATATAGAAAATAGGAGCAGTAGTAGGCCATTCGGCACCACCATTCAGTATGATCATGGCTGATCCTCTATCTCAACACCATATTCCCACTTTTCCCCATATCCCTTGATGCCTTTTGTTTCTAGAAATCTATCTATCTCCCTCTTAAATATATTCAGTGACTTGGCCTCCAGAGCCTTCTGTGATAGAGAATTCCACAGGTTCACCACCCTCTGAGTGAAAACAATTCTCATCTTGGTCCTAAATTTCCTTCCCCGTATCCTGAGGCTATGACCCCTTGTTCTAGACTTCCCAAGAGTATAAAAGCAGGGAAGTCTTGCTACAGTTATACAGGGCATTGGTGAGGCCACACCTGGAATACTGCATGCAGTTTTGGTTTCCTTATTTACGAAAGGATATACTTGCTTTGGAGGCAGTTCAGAGAAGGTTCACTAGGTTGATTTCAGAGATGAGGGGGTTGACTTATGAGGAAAGGTTGAGCAGTTTGGGCCTCTACTCATTGGAATTCAGAAGAATGAGAGATGATCTTATCAAAATGTATAAGATTATGAGGGGGCTTGACAAGGTGGATGCGGAGAGGATGTTTCCACCGATAGGGGAGACTAGAACTAGGGGGCATAATCTTAGAATAAGGGGCCGCCCATTTAAAACTGAGATGAGAAGAAATTTCTTCTCTCAGAGGGTGGTAAATCTGTGGAATTCGCTGCCTCAGAGAGCTGTGGAAGCTGGGACATTGAATAAATTTAAGACAGAAATAGACAGTTTCTTAAACGATAAGGGAATAAGCGGTTATGGGGAATGGGCAGGGAAGTGGACCTGAGTCCATGATCGGATCAGCCATTATCATATTAAATAATGGAGCAGGCTCGAGGGGCCGTGTGGCCAATCCTGCTCCTATTTCTTCTGTTCTAATAGGACTAAAGGTAGACAAGTCCCCTGGACCTGATGGCCTGCATCCTAGGGTCTTAAAAGAAGTGGCTGCAGAGATAATAGATGCATTGGTTGTAATTTACCAAAATTCCCTGGATTCTGGGGCGGTCCCAGTGGACTGGAAAACCACAAATGTAATGCCCCTATTTTAAAAAGGAGGCAGACAGAAAGCAGCAAACTATAGACCAGTTAGCCTAACATCTGTCGTTGGGAAAATGCTGGAGTCCATCATGAAGGAAGCAGTAGCAGGACATTTAGAAAATCATAATGCAGTCAAACAGAGTCAGCATGGTTTTATGAAAGGGAAATCATGTTTGACAAATTTGCTGGAGTTCTTTGAGGATGTACCGAACAGGGTGGATAAGGGGTGACCAGTGGATGTGGTGTATTTAGATTTCCAGAAGGCATTCGATAGGTGCCACATAAAAGGTTACTGCACAAGATAAAAGTTCACGGGGTGGGGGGTAATATATTAGCGTGGATAGAGGATTGGCTAACTGACAGAAAACAGAGAGTCGGGATAAATGGGTCATATTCAGTCTGGCAAACAGTGACTGGTGGGATCAGTACTGGGTCCTCAACTATTTACAATCTATATTAATGACTTGGATGAAGGGTCTGAGTGTAAGGTTGCCAAATTTGCTGATGATACAAAGAGAGGTGGGAAAGCAAGTTGTGAGGAGGACGCAAAGAATCTGCAAAGGGATATAGACAGGCTAAGTGAGTGGGCAACAAATTGGCAGATGGAGTATAATGTGGGAAAATGTGAGGTTATCTTCTTTGGTAGGAAAAATAAAAAAGCAAATTACTGTTTAAATGGGGATGGATTACAAAATGCTGCAGTACAGAGGGACCTGGGGGTCCTTGTACATGAAACACAAAAGGTTAGTACGCAGGTACAGCAAGTGAAGTCCTGCTACAACTGTATTGGAGGCTGTTCAGAGAAGGTTCACTCGGTTGATTCTTGGGATGAAGGGGTTGTCATATGAAGAAAGGTTGAGCAGGTTGGGCCTGTACTCCTTGGAGTTTAGAAGACTGAGAGGTAATCTCATTGAAACATAAGATTCTGAGGGGGCTTGACAGGGTAGATGTTTCCCCACGTGGGGAAATCTAGAACTAGGGGACATAGTTTCAGAATAAGGGGTCACCCGATTAAGTAAGAAATGAGGAATTTCTTCTCTCAGAGAGTCGTGAATTTTTGGAATTCTCTGCCCCAGCGAGCTATGGAGGCCGGGACATTCAGTATATTTAAGGCGGAGATAGACAGATTTCTGAACGATAAGGGAGTCAAGGGTTATGGGGAGCGGACAGGGAAGTGGAGATGAGGCCAGGATCAGATCAGCCATGACCTTATTAAATGGTGGAGCGGGCTGGAGGGGCCGTATGGCCTACTCCTGCTCCTATTTCTTACGTTGACGGAGAAAGACTACCTCTTTAAACAGTGTCCCTGATGGAGAGATTCCCTTGTGTAAAATCTATTGTTCGCCCTCAGTGTCACCAACAGACGTCTCCCTCCTACAGAGATTGGCTCCCTCGCAAACGGATCATGTGGAACATTCAGAAACAAGAGTTTGGAGTTATACACAGTGCCATAAATTCTGCAACAGATGGTCCTACGAACGATTCATCGTCATAAGCGAAAGAAGGAAAGAGAGAGCGAGAGAGAAATGTGACAGAGCGAGAGAGAGAGAAATGTGACAGAGCGAGAGTGAGAGGGAGAGAGAAAATGTGACAGAGAGCGAGAGAGAGAGAGAAAATGTGACAGAGAGAGAAAATATGACAGAGAGTGAGAGGGAAATAGAGAAAGAATAAGGGAGAAAATGAAAAAGTGAGAGAGAAAGAAAGAGAGAAGGAAGGAAATAAATCAATAAATACATAAATACATTTCTCATTTCTATAGCACCTTTCATGACATCAGGACGTCCCAAAGATATTCACTGCCAATGAAGTACTTTTGGTGTGTCGTCATTTCAGATCAGTCTCCCCCTGGACAGCACCCCCACTCCCAGATCAACAGCAGTTTAAGGGGTTAGATACAGTGTCGAGCTCCGTCTACATCACCCTGACAGTGTGTCGCCCACTTTGTGTCCAGTGACCCCTGGGTTAGAGAGAGAGGGGAAATCAGCCAGGGTTCCTGTTCCTGATCACTGCCCAGTGACCCCTAGGTTAGAGAGAGAGGGGAAATCAGCCAGGGTTCCTGCTCCTGATCACTGCCCAGTGATTCCTGGGTTAGAGAAAGGGGAAATCAGCCAGGGTACCTACTCCAAATCACTGTTTAGCGATTCCTGGGTTAGAGAGAGAGAGGAGAGATCAGCCAGGGTTCCTGCTCCTGATCACTGCCCAGTGACCCCTGGGTTAGAGAGAGAGAGGAGAAATCAGCCAGGGTTCCTGCTCCTGATCACCGCCCAGTGACCCCTGGGTTAGAGAGAGAGAGAGGGGAAATCAGCCAGGGTTCTGCTCCTGATCACTGCCCAGTGACCGCTGGGTTAGAGAGAGAGGGGAAATCAGCCAGGTTCCTGCTCATGATCAATGCCCAATGACCCTGGGTTAGAGAGAGGGGAAATCAGCCAGGGTTCCTGCTCATGATCACTGCCCAGTGACCCCTGGGTTAGGGAGAGGGGAAATCAGCCAGGGTTCCTGCTCCAAATCACTGTACAGTGACCCCTGGATTGGAGAGAGAGAGAGGAAATCAGCCAGGGTTCCTGCTCCTGATCACTGCCCAGTGACCCCTGGGTTAGAGAGAGAGGGGAAATCAGCCAGGGTTCCTGATCCTGATCACTGCCCAATGACCCCTGGGTTAGAGACAGAGAGGGGAAATCAGCCAGTGTTCCTGCTCCTGATCAATGCCCAGTGACCGCTGGGTTAGAGAGAGAGGGGAAATCAGCCAGGGTTCCTGCTCCTGATCACTGCCCAGTGACCGCTGGGTTAGAGAGAGAGGGGAAATCAGCCAGGGTTCCTGCTCATGATCAATGCCCAGTTACCCCTGGGTTAGAGAGAGGGGAAGTCAGCCAGGGTTCCTGCTACTGATGACTGCCCAATGACCCTGGGTTAGAGAGAGGGGAAATCAGCCAGGGTTCCTGCTCCTGATCACTGCCCAGTGACCCCTGGGTTAGAGAGGGAGAGGGGAAATCAGCCAGGGTTCCTGCTCCTGATCACCGCCCAGTGACCCCTGGGTTAAAGAGAGAGAGGGGAAATCAGCCAGGGTTCTGGTCCTGATCACTGGCCAGTTACCCCTGGGTTAGAGAGGGGGAAAATCAGCCAGTGTTCCTGATCACTGCCCAGTGACCCCTGGGTTAGAGAGCGGGGAAATCAGCCAGGGTTGCTGTTATATCTGTAAACCTGTAACTACCTTGTTTAACCACCAGAGGGCTCATCCCCTGGAGTCCCAAGGGATCCCACAATCCCTTGGGAGCACCTGTACATAAGGAGGCCTCACAGGCTGCAGAGGCACTCTGGAGACCTCTAATAAAGGACTACGGTCACACCTTACTTTGAGCTCACAGTATCTGGTCAGATTCTTTATTCAATACATAACAACTGGCGATGAGATACAGATGAAGAACCCCACCGCAAAGATGCAGAGAACAGTGGGCATCCTGGAGACATTTTTGGAGGGAGATGATTGGGAAACCTTCATGGAGCGACTCGACCAATACTTCGTGGCCAACGAGCTGGAAGGAGAAGCGAACGCTGCCAAACGAAGGGCGATTCTCCTCACTGTTTGTGGGGCACCAACGTATGGCCTCATGAAAAATCTGCTTGCTCCAGCGAAACCCACAGAGAAGTGGTATGATGATTTGTGCACACTGGTCCAGGAGCATCTAAACCCGAAGGAAAGCATTCTGATGGCAAGGTACAGGTTCTACACGTACAAGAGGTCTGAAGGCCAGGAAGTGGCGAGCTATGTCACCGAGCTAAGGCACCTTGCAGGACATTGTGAATTTGAAGGACACTTGGAGCACAGGGACTTCTTTGTACTTGGGGCTCAGGGGCTCAGGGACTTCTTTGTACTTGGCATTGGCCATGAAGTAATACTTCGCAAACTTTTGACTGTAGAGACCCCAACCTTATGTAAAGCCATAGCGATAGCCCAGGCGTTTATCGCCACCAGTGACAATACCAAACAAATCTCTCAGCACACGAGTGCTGCTGCAAGTACTGTGAACAAAGTAATATTGTTTTCGAATTGTAACGGACAGGGCAGGCCTCACACGCCTGCAGCTACATGTTCGCAGATGTCTCAGAGTCTACTATCAAGGGTGGTGAATACAAGGCCATTAACACCTTGTTGGCGCTGCGGGGGTGATCATCGTTTCCATTCATACCGCTTCAAAAGATACATTTGCAAGGGCTCCTACGTATGTGCAGGCGAGCTGCTAATCCTGCCAACCACCATGTTGCAGAGGAGGACAGATCCACGGTGGATCATAACGAACTAGAGCCTCAAACCGAGGAGGCAGAGGTATATGGGATGCACACATTTACCACAAAGTGTGCCCCGATAATGCTGAAGGTTGAATTAAATGGACTCCCGGTGTCCATGGAGCTGGACACGGGTGCAAGTCAGTCCATAATGAGCAAAAAGACTTTTGATAAATTGTGGTGCAGCAAGGCCTCAAGGCCAGTCCTGAATCCCATTCGTACTAAACTGAGAACGTACACAAAGAAACTGATTCCCGTAATCGACAGTGCTACTATAAAGGTCTCCTCCGATGGAGTGGTGCACAATTTACCACTCTGGGTGGTACTGGCCGATGGCCCCGCCCTGTTCGGCAGGAGCTGGCTGGGAAAGGTACGCTGGAACAGGGACGACGTCCGAGCACTCGCGTCCATCAACGACACTTCATGTGCCCAGGTCCTAAACAAGATCCCCTCGCTGTTCTAACCGGGCATTGGGAAGTTCCAAGGAGCAAAAGTGCAGATCCACCTGATTCCGGGGGCACCACCCATCCATCACAAGGCGAGAGCGGTACCGTACATGATGAGAGAGAGGGTGGAGATCGAGCTGGACAGGCTTCAATGAGAGGGTATCATTTCGCCGATCGAATTCAACGAATGGGCCAGTCTGATTATTTCAGTCCTCAAGGAAGACGACACCATCAAAATCTGTGGTGATTACAAAATAACTATAGAAACATAGAAAATAGCGGAGGACTAGGCCATTCGGCCCTTCAAGCCTGCACCACTATTCAATAAGATCATGGCTGATCATTCACCTCAGTACCCCTTTCCTGCTTTCTCTCCATACCCCTTGATCTCTTTAGCCGTAAGGGCCATATCCTCTTGAATATATCCAATGAACTGGCATCAACAACTCTCTGTGGTAGGGAAATCCACAAGTTAACAACTCTCTGAGTGAAGAAGTTTCTCCTCATCTCAGTTCTAAATGGCTTACCCCTTATCCTTAGACTATGTCCCATGATTCTGGACTTCCCTATCAATTGTTTCTCCCTGCAGAATCAATACCCGCTACCAAAGGCAGACGACCAATTTGCGACACTGGCGGGAGGAAAAACGTTCACGAAGCTGGATTTGACCTCGGCCTACATGACGCAGGAGTTGGAGGAATCATTGAAGGGCCTCACCTGCATCAACACGCACAAAGGTCTCTTCATTTACAACAGATGCCCCATTGGGATTTGATCAGCCACGGTGATATTCCAGAGGAACATGGAAAGCTTGCTGAAGTTGGTCCCACGCACCGTGGTCTTCCAGGACGACATCTTGGTTACAGGTAGGGACACTATCAAGCACCTGCAGAACGTTGAGGAGGTTCTTAGTCGGCTTAATCGCGTGAGGCTCAGGCTAAAATGCTCGAAGTGCAGTTTCCTTGCACCTGAAATGGAGTTCCTGGGGAGAAGAATAAATGCGGATGGCATCAGGCCCACCGATTCGAAGACGGAGGCAATTAAGAACGCACTGAGCCCACAGAACGTGACGGAGCTGCAGTGGTTTCTAGGACTCCTGAACTACTATGGTAACTTCTTACTGTGTCTTAGCACACTGTTAGAACCACTGCACTCTTTACTGCATAAAGGAGATGAATGGGTATGAGGTAAAAGCCAAGAAAATGCCTTTGTAAAAGCTAGGAAACTTACGCTCAAATTGCTTGTGTTGTGTGATCCATGTAAGCGTTTGGTACTAGCATGTGATGCGTCGTCATACGGTGTCGGGTGTGTATTGGAACAAGCTAATGAATCTGGGAAATTGCAATCGGTTGCTTATGCATCCAGAAGTCTGTCTAAGGCTGAGAGGGCCTACAGCATGATCGAAAAAGAAGCGTTAGCGTGTGTTTATGGGGTAAAGAAAATGCATCAATATCTGTTTGGGCTCAAATTTGAATTGGAAACCGACCATAAGCCACTGATATCCCTCTTTTCTGCAAGTAAGGGGATAAATATGAATGCATCGGCTCGCATCCAGAGATGGGTGCTCACGTTATCCGCATACAACTACGCCATCCGCCACAGGCCAGGCACCGAAAACTGTGCCGATGCTTTCAGTAGGCTGCCATTGCCCACCACAGGGAGTGGAGATGGCACAGCCCGCAGATTTAGTTATGGTAATGGAAGCATTCAAGAGTGAGCAATCACCTGTTACCACCCGACAGATTAGAACCTGGACGAGCCAGGACCCCTTACTGTCCTTCGTAAAAAACTGTATGCTCCATGGGAGTTGGTCTAGTCCCGTTAGAGATGCAGGAAGAAATAAAACCGTATCAGCGGCGCAAAGATAAAATATCCAAACAAAATACACAAAGGACTGCCTCCCATGGGGTAATCGGGTAGTGGTACCAAAAAAGGGCAATGACATTTTCATTAGTGATCTCCACAGTACCCACCCAGGCATTGTAATGATGAAAGCAAAAGCCAGATCCCATGGGTGGTGGCCCGGTATCGATGCAGACTTAGAGTCTTGTATGCACAAATGTAACACATGTTCACAGTTAAGCAATGCACCCAGGAAGGCGCCAATAAGTTTATGGTCTTGGCCCTCCAAACCGTGGTCTAGGGTCCATGTCGACTATGCAGGCCCGTTCTTGGGAAAAGTGTTCCTAGTGGTTGTAGATGCGTACTCCAAATGGATTGAATGTGTGATAATGTCAGCAAGCACGTCCGCTGCCAGCATTGAAAGCCTACGGGCCATCTTTGCCATGCACGGCCTGCCTGACATCCTTGTGAGTGACAATGAGCCGTGCTTCACCAGTGCGGAGTACAAAGAGTTCATGACCCGCAATGGGATCAAACATGTCACATCTGCCCCGTTCAAACCAGCATCCAATGGTCAGGCAGAGAGAGCAGTGCTTGAAGAGGGTAACTGAAGGCTAACTGCAGACTCGCCTATCCCGAGTCCTGCTTAGTTACCGCACAGACCCCACTCGCTCACTGGGATTCCACCCGCTGAACTGCTCATGAAAAGGGCACTTAAGACAAGGCTCTCGTTAGTCCACCCTGATCTACACGAACAGATAGAGAGCAGGCAGCTTCAACAGAATACATATCATGATCACGCAAATGTGTCACGCAAAATCGAGATTAATGATCCTGTATTTGTGTTGAACTATGGACAAGGTCCCAATTGGCTTCCCGGCACTGTTGTGGCCAGAGGGGAGCAGGGTCTTTCTGGTCAAACTTGAAAATGGACTCACCTACAGGAAACACTTGAGCCAAACCAAACTCAGCTTTACGGACTATCCAGAGCAACCCCCAATCGACTCTACCTTTTCCGACCCCCCCCAACACACACACCAGTGGCAACCGACCCAGCGGTTGACCACGAAGCAGAACCCATCACCCGCAGCAACCCAGCAGGACTCACCACGCCCAGCAGCCCAGCAAGGCCAGCTGTGCAGCAGCCCAGCGAGGGCCCAACAAACGACTCACCAAAACCAGCATTTGCACCGAGACGATCAACCAGTGAAAGGAAGGCCCCAGATCGACTCACATTGTAAATAGTTACACTTTGGGGGGGGAATGTTGTTACATATGTAAACATGTAAATACCTTGTTTAACCACCAGAGGGCTCATCCACCGGAGTCGTAAGGGATCCAACAATCCCTTGGGAGCACCTGTATATAAGGAGGCATCACAGGCTGGAGAGGCACTCTGGAGACCTGTAATAAAGGACTACGGTCACACCTTACTTTGAGCTCATAGTATCTGGTCAGATTCTTTATTCAATCCATAACAGTTCCTGCTTCTGATCACAGCCCAGTGACCTCTGGGTTAGAGAGAGGGGAAATCAGCCAGGGTTCCTGCTCCTGATCACTGGATCACTGTCCACTGACCACTGGGTTAGAGAGGAGAAATCAGCCAGGGTTCCTGCTCCTGATCACTGCCCAGTGACCCCTGGGTTAGAGAGAGGGGAAATCAGCCAGAGTTCCTGCTCCTGATCACTGCCCAGTGACCCTGGGTTAGAGAGAGAGGGGAAATCAGCCAGGATTCCTGCTCCTGATCACTGTCCTGTGACCCCTGGGTTAGAGAGAGAGGGGAACCCAGCCAGGGTTCCTGCTCCTGATCACTGCCCAGTGACCCCTGGGTTAGAGAGAGGGGAAATCAGCCAGAGTTCCTGCTCCTGATCACTGTCCAGTGACCCCTGGGTTAGAGAGAGAGGGGAAATCAGCCAGGGTTCCTGCTCCTGATCACTGCCCAATGACCCCTGAGTTAGAGAGAGAGGAGAAATCAGCCAGGGTTCCTGCTCCTGATCACTGCCCAGTGACCCCTGGGTTAGAGAGAGAGGAGAAATCAGCCAGGGTTCCTGCTCCTGATCACTGCCCAATGACCCCTGAGTTAGAGAGAGAGGAGAAATCAGCCAGGGTTCCTGCTCCTGATCACTGCCCAGTGACCCTGGGTTAGAGAGAGAGGGGAAATCAGCCAGGATTCCTGCTCCTGATCACTGCCCAGTGACCCCTGGGTTGAAGAGAGGGGAAATCAGCCAGGGTTCTGCTCCTGATCACTGCCCAATGACCCCTGAGTTAGAGAGAGAGGGGAAATCAGCCAGGGTTCCTGCTCCTGATCACTGTCCCGTGACCCCTGGGTTAGAGAGAGAGGGGAACCCAGCCAGGGTTCCTGCTCCTGATCACTGTCCAGTGACCCCTGGGTTAGAGAGAGAGGGGAAATCAGCCAGGGTTCCTGCTTCTGATCACGGCCCAGTGACCCCCGGGTTAGAGAGAGAGGGGAAATCAGCCAGGGTTCTGCTCCTGATCACTGCCCAATGACCCCTGAGTTAGAGAGAGAGGGGAAATCAGCCAGGGTTTTTGCTCCTGATCACTGCCCAGTGACCCCTGGGTTAGAGAGAGAGGGGAAATCAGCCAGGGTTCCTGCTCCTGATCACTGTCCCGTGACCCCTGGGTTAGAGAGAGAGGGGAACCCAGCCAGGGTTCCTGCTCCTGATCACTGCCCAGTGACCCCTGGGTTAGAGAGAGAGGGGAAATCAGCCAGAGTTCCTGCTCCTGATTACTGCCCAGTGACCCTGGGTTAGAGAGAGAGGGGAAATCAGCCAGGATTCCTGCTCCTGATCACTGTCCAGTGACCCCTGGGTTAGAGAGAGAGGGGAAATCAGCCAGGGTTCCTGCTTCTGATCACGGCCCAGTGACCCCTGGGTTAGAGAGAGAGGGGAAATCAGCCAGGGTTCTGCTCCTGATCACTGCCCAATGACCCCTGAGTTAGAGAGAGAGGAGAAATCAGCCAGGGTTCCTGCTCCTGATCACTGCCCAGTGACCCCTGGGTTAGAGAGAGGGGAAATCAGCCAGGGTTCCTGCTCCTGATCACTGTCCCGTGACCCCTGGGTTAGAGAGAGAGGGGAACCCAGCCAGGGTTCCTGCTCCTGATCACTGCCCAGTGACCCCTGGGTTAGAGAGAGAGGGGAAATCAGCCAGAGTTCCTGCTCCTGATTACTGCCCAGTGACCCTGGGTTAGAGAGAGAGGGGAAATCAGCCAGGATTCCTGCTCCTGATCACTGTCCAGTGACCCCTGGGTTAGAGAGAGAGGGGAAATCAGCCAGGGTTCCTGCTTCTGATCACGGCCCAGTGACCCCTGGGTTAGAGAGAGAGGGGAAATCAGCCAGGGTTCTGCTCCTGATCACTGCCCAATGACCCCTGAGTTAGAGAGAGAGGAGAAATCAGCCAGGGTTCCTGCTCCTGATCACTGCCCAGTGACCCCTGGGTTAGAGAGAGGGGAAATCAGCCAGGGTTCCTGCTCCTGATCACTGCCCAGTGACCCCTGGGTTAGAGAGAGAGGGGAAATCAGCCAGAGTTCCTGCTCCTGATCACTGCCCAGTGACCCTGGGTTAGAGAGAGAGGGGAAATCAGCCAGGATTCCTGCTCCTGATCACTGTCCAGTGACCCCTGGGTTAGAGAGAGAGGGGAAATCAGCCAGGGTTCCTGCTTCTGATCACGGCCCAGTGACCCCTGGGTTAGAGAGAGAGGGGAAATCAGCCAGGGTTTTTGCTCCTGATCACTGCCCAATGACCCCTGGGTTAGAGAGAGAGGGGAAATCAGCCAGGGTTCCTGCTCCTGATCACTGTCCCGTGACCCCTGGGTTAGAGAGAGAGGGGAAATCAGCCAGGGTTCCTGCTCCTGATCACTGTCCCGTGACCCCTGGGTTAGAGAGAGAGGGGAACCCAGCCAGGGTTCCTGCTCCTGATCACTGCCCAGTGACCCCTGGGTTAGAGAGAGGGGAAATCAGCCAGAGTTCCTGCTCCTGATCACTGCCCAGTGACCCTGGGTTAGAGAGAGAGGGGAAATCAGCCAGGATTCCTGCTCCTGATCACTGTCCAGTGACCCCTGGGTTAGAGAGAGGGGAAATCAGCCAGAGTTCCTGCTTCTGATCACGGCCCAGTGACCCCTGGGTTAGAGAGAGAGGGGAAATCAGCCAGGGTTCCTGCTTCTGATCACGGCCCAGTGACCCCTGGGTTAGAGAGAGAGGGGAAATCAGCCAGGGTTCCTGCTCCTGATCACTGTCCAGTGACCCCTGGGTTAGAGAGAGAGGGGAAATCAGCCAGGGTTTTTGCTCCTGATCACTGCCCAGTGACCCCTGGGTTAGAGAGAGAGGAGAAATCAGCCAGGGTTCCTGCTCCTGATCACTGTCCCGTGACCCCTGGGTTAGAGAGAGAGGGGAAACCAGCCAGGGTTCCTGCTCCTGATCACTGCCCAGTGACCCCTGGGTTAGAGAGAGAGAGGAACCCTGGCTAATTTCCCTGGAGGAGTTGGATTGAAAAAGGGCCATCCAGATCGCTCAATCATGTATGACGACAGATAGGAGTCTAAAGGAAATAGCGGTGAAGAACCGAACCTCGGCAAGTACTGTAAATGCGATTGATTTGGCGTTCGGCAGAGCGGCACATGGCAGGGCCTATCTGGCTGCATTCGTGAAACCTGTGGCTGCCCAAAGCCCGCCAGCTGGAATGTATCCGACTTCTCCATGTTGGCATTGTGGGGGAAATCACCGGCACCAGCAGTGCCAATTTAAGCAATATAGTTGCAAAGGCTGTCTGAGAGTGGGGCATCTCCAGCACAAGTGTCCGCAGATGAGCAAGCGTGCTGCGACACACCACATGGGGGATGAGAGTCAGACTAGCGTGGATTAGGATACACAATCCGGAGATGCCAGAGGAGGAAGTGTATGAACTGTACTCCTTCATAACCAAGAGTAAACCAATTTTGATTAACGTGAAGTTTAACGGGATACAGGTATCGCTGGAACTGGACACAGGGGCGAGTCAATCGATCATGAACGAGAGGGCATTTAATAAGCTGTGGGATACTAAGACTGTGAGGCCCAGGCTGAGCCCTGTTAATGCCAAGCTGCGCACATACACCAAAGAACTGATAAAGGTGATTGGCAGTGCACAAATTATCGTGTCATATAACTGTGCGGATCATGATTTACCACTGTGGATTGTTCCAGGCAACGACCCAACGCTGCTCGGCAGGAGCTGGTTGAAGAAAATCAGATGCGACTGGAATGACATAAAGGTGTTGTCATCGGAGAAAGATACATGTGCCCAAGTATTCCGCAAGTTCCCCTCGCTGTTCGAACCAGGTATTGGCAACTTCATGGGAGCCAAGGTGCAGATCCACATGGACTCAGATGCAAGACCCGTCCATCATAAAAATCAGACAGTGGTGTATATGATGAAGGAGAAGGTAGAAATTGAACTGGACAGACTCCAGCGTGAAGGGATCATATCACCGGTTGAATTTAATGAATGGGCCATTCCCATTGTTCCCATGCTGAAAAGTGATGGCACAGTCAGAATCTGTGGAAACTACAAGGCTACGATCAACAAGGTTTCAAAACAAGATCAGTACTCATTACCGAAGGCTGATGACTTGTTTGCGACGCTAGCCGGAGGGAAGTCATTCACAAAATTGGACTTGACATCGGCCTATGTGACACAGGAGCTGGTCGAGATGTCGAAGAGACTTACGTGCATTAACACGCACAAAGGACTGTTTATTTACCACAGGTGCCCTTTCGGAATTCGCTCGGCTGCGGCAATATTCCATAGGAATATGGAAAGTCTACTGAAGTCCATTCTCCGAACCGTCGTGTTCCAAGATGACATCCTGATCACCGGTCGTGACTACAAGGAACATCTGAACAACCTGGAAGAGGTTATACTGCATTTGGATAGAGTGGGACTTGGACTGAAACGCTCGAAGTGCGTCTTCATGGCTCCGGAGGTCGAATTCCTTGGGAGGAAAATCACCGCTGATGGCATCAGACCTACTGACGTGAAAACCAAGGCCATCAAGTATGCACCCAAGCCACAGAATGTGACGGAGCTGTGTTCGTTCCTGGGTCTACTCAATTACTTTGGTAACTTCCTACCTAAATTGAGCACCTTACTAGAACCACTGCACATGCTATTGAGAAAAGGTGACAACTGGGTGTGGGGCGCATTGCAAGACAGAGCTTATGAGAAAGCCACCAATCTGCTTTGCTCCAACAAGCTGCTGGTACATTATGACCCATGTAAACGTTTAGTTTTGGCCTGTGATGCATCGTCATATGAATTGGTTGCATACTCCAACAAGCCAATGAGTCGGGGAAACTTCAACCTGTCGCGTATGCATCCAAAAGTTTGTCTAAAGCAGAAAGAGCCGACAGCATGGTAGAAAAAGAAGTTTTAGCGTGTGTGTACGGTGTTAAAAAGATGCATCAATACCTGTTCGGTCTGAGGTTCGAATTAGTGACCGATCACAAGCCGCTCATTTCATTGTTTTCCGAGAGCAAGGTATCAATACCAACGCTTCATCCCGCATCCAAAAGTGAGCGCTGACATTATCTGCCTATGATTATGTAATTCGCCACAGTCTGGCACAGAGAATTGTGCCGATGCTTTGAGCCGGTTGCCGTTGCCCACACTGGAGGTGGAAACGCCACAATCAGCGGATCTAATGTTAATCATGGATGCTTTTGAGAGTGAAGGTACCCTTGTCACGGCTCAACAAGATAAGACCTGGACCAGCCAGGACCCGATTTTATCAGTGTTAAAGGGTTGCATCCTCAAATGGGGATTAGTCTGCCATACCAAAACAAATGTGCGAGGAGGCCAAACTGTACATTCGTCTCAAAGACGAACTGTCTATTCAAGCAGATTTCATATTGTGGGGCAATCGCGTTGTAATGCCCAAGAAAGGAAGAGAGAAGTTTGTGCGTGAGTTACACAGCACACATCCTGGTATAGTGATGATGAAGGCCATCGCCAGGTCCCATGTATGGTGGCCAGGAATTGATTCTGAGCTGGAAGCATGCATGCATCAGTGCAACACTTGCATGCAGCTCAGCAAAGCATCAGCGGAATCGCCGCTGAGTCTGTGGTTGTGGCCATCCAAACCTTGGTCCAGGATCCATGCAGATTTTGCAGGTCCCTTCCTGAGCAAGATGTTTTTAGTGGTGGTAGATGCTTATTCGAAGTGGATAGAATGTATAATCATGTCACCTAGCACGTCCACGGCAACCATAGAGAATCTCAATGTCATGTTCACGACACATGGTCTGCCTGACATAGTGGTGAGTGACAATGGGTCGTACTTCACCAGTCAGGAGTTTCAGGAGTTTGTGAAACTTAACGGCATAAAACATGTAAGGTCAGCACCATTCAAGCCTGTGTCCAACGGGCAAGCAGAACGTGCAGTACAAATGATCAAACAAAGCATGAGGAGAGTAACCCGTGGGTCACTGCAGACCCGCTTGTCTTGCATACTGCTGAGTTACAGGACAAGACCCCACACACTCACAGGGCTCTCGCCTGCTGAACTCATGATGAAAAGAGATCTTAAGACCAAGCTATCTCTGGTACACCCAGATTTAAATAATCATGTTGAATACAGAAGACAAAGTCAACAAGGTTACCACGATCACGCAACTGTGTCACGCGAGATTTCTGTTAATGATCCTGTGTATATGTTGAACTCTGGTCAGGGTCCCAAATGGATCGCTGGTACGGTCATGGCCAAGGAGGGCAACAGAGTATTTGTTATTAAGCTCAAGAATGGGCAAACTTGCAGGAGACACATGGATCAGACAAAGCTGAGGCACACAGACGAGTCAGAGTAGTCGGAGGAAGAAACCGTCGACGACCAACCAACCTACCAGCAGTCTTCAGTGGACTCAAGGGTCATCAGTGAACCTGGAATTCCCATCACGGACTTGTTCAATAAAAATGGACTTGCAATTCCTGACATGGCCACTGCTACCCCCAACAAGTCAGTCATCCAGCCACCAGCCACAACAGACCCCGCACATTCACCCAAGGCTGGAATCGAACTGAGACGGTCAATTCGGGAGTGTAAAGTACTGGACCGTCTCAACCTGTGAAAGACTGTGATAAGATCTCAGAGGGGGGTATTGTCATGTATGTACATGCTGTTTGTAGTCACCAGGTGGCGTCATTGTTGGAAGCCACTGAGCAGCACGCACAATGTGCTGCTCTGGTATAAAAGGCCAGCCATTTTGGGAGTCAGGCACTTTGGGCCGTAATAAAGCAGAGCCAAGGTTGTACCTTGCTTAGTTAAACATGTTATGATTAAAATAACTCCACAAGACTGTATATCTTAAGCTCAAACTGTTGTGACCTTGGTCCCTTGAATGTAACTCCAGAGTGAGGAGGTAGTATGGTAGTCTGCCTTTTATACCTGCTTGTCCAGGGTGTGCAGGTCACGCTTGGGTCTCCCACAGGTACACCCCCTGGTGGCAAGTCTTACACATTGGTAATGTTGGCATACATAACAAAACAGTACTCAGTTTGAACCTTTATTGCATACATAACATAATCCCTCTGCCCCGCTCTCTACCCATAGCCCGCTATCAATCACAAACTAATCCTACTGCCTCGCTCTCTCCCCACAGTTCTGTATCAATCCCCAACTGATCCCACTGCCCCGCTCTCTCCCCACAGTTCTGTATCAATCACAAACTGATCCCACTGCCCCGCTCTCTCCCCACAGTTCTGTATCAATCACAAACTGATCCCACTGCCTCGCTCTCTCCCCACAGTTCTGTATCAATCCCCAACTGATCCCACTGCCCCGCTCTCTCCCCACAGTTCTGTATCAATCACAAACTGATCCCACTGCCCCGCTCTCTCCCCACAGTTCTGTATCAATCACAAACTAATCCCACTGCCTCGCTCTCTCCCCACAATTCTGTATCAATCCCCATCTGATCCCACTGCCTCGCTCTCTCCCCACAGTTCTGTATCAATCCCCATCTGATCCCACTGCCCCGCTCTCTCCCCACAGTTCTGTATCAATCCTCAACTGATCCCACTGCCCCGCTCTCTCCCCACAGTTCTGTATCAATCCTCAACTGATCCCACTGCCTCGCTCTCTCCCCACAGTTCTGTATCAATCCTCAACTAATCCCACTGCCTCGCTCTCTCCCCACAGTTCTGTATCAATCCCCAACTGATCCCACTGCCCCGCTCTCTCCCCACAGCTCTGTATCAATCCCAAACTGATCCCACTGCCCCGCTCTCTCCCCACAGTTCTGTATCAATCACAAACTGATCCCACTGCCCCGCTCTCTCCCCACAGTTCTGTATCAATCACAAACTAATCCCACTGCCCCGCTCTCTCCCCACAGTTCTGTATCAATCCCAAACTGATCCCACTGCCCCCCTCTCTCCCCACAGTTCTGTATCAATCACAAACTAATCCCACTGCCCCGCTCTCTCCCCACAGTTCTGTATCAATCCCCAACTGATCCCACTGCCCCGCTCTCTCCCCATAGCCCGCTATCAATCCCCAACTGATCCCACTGCCTCGCTCTCTCCCCACAGTTCTGTATCAATCCCAAACTGATCCCACTGCCCCGCTCTCTCCCCACAGTTCTGTATCAATCCCCAACTGATCCCACTGCCCCGCTCTCTCCCCATAGCCCAGTATCAATCCCAAAACTAATCCCACTGTCCCGCTCTCTCCCCATAGCCCTGTATCAAATCCAAACGAATCCCACTGCACCACTCTCTCCCCATAGCCCTGTATCAATCCCAAACTGATCCCACTGCCTCGCTCTCTCCCCATAGCCCTTATCAATCCCCAATCTAATCCCTCTGCCCTGCTCTCTCCCCATAGCCCTGTATGAATCCCCAAACTAAGCCCACTGCCCCGCTCTTTCCCCATAGCCCTGTATCAATCCCAAACTCATCCCACTGCTCCGCTCTCTCCCCATAGCCCTGTATTAATCCCAAACTAATCCCACTGCCTCGCTCTCTCCCCATAGCCCTTATCAATCCCCAATCTGATCCCTCTGCCCTGCTCTCTCCCCATAGCCCTGTATGAATCCCCAAACTAATCCCACTGCCCCGCTCTTTCCCCATAGCCCTGTATCAATCCCAAACTCATCCCACTGCTCCGCTCTCTCCCCATAGCCCTGTATTAATCCCAAACTAATCCCACTGCCCCGCTCTCTCCCCATAGCCCTATATCAATCCCAATCTAATCCCTCTGCCCTGCTCTCTCCCCATAGCCCTGTATCAATCCCCAAACTAATCCCACTGCCCCGCCCACTCCCCATAGCCCTGTATCAATCCCAAACTAATCCCAC
>NW_027253555.1:378864-416364 GCF_044704955.1 Pristiophorus japonicus | reverse complement strand
CATCTAAATCTATCACAATAACCCCCTAGTTCCTTCTCCCTCATACACTTGTCCAGCCTCCCCTTAAATACATCGATACTATTCGCTTCAAACACGCCCTGTGGTAGCCAGTTCCACATTCTCACCTCTCTCTGGGTAAAGAAGTTTCTTCTGAATTCCCCATTAGATTTCTTGTTGACGATCTTATATTGATGGCCTCTAGTTATGCTCTTCCCCACAAGTGGAAACATTCTCTCTGTATCCACTCTATTAAAACCTGTCATCATTTTAAAGACCTCTTCGGCCATCCCTCAGCCGCCTTTTTTCAAGAGAAAAGAGACCCAGCCTGTTCATCCTTTCCTGATATGTATATCCTCAGAGCAGGGCGGGGTGGGGGGGGAGCGATGAGTTGGATTAATTGGATCGCTCTTTCAAAGAGTCGGCAGAGGAACGATGGGCCAAATGGCCTCCTTCTGCTCTGTGACCCCTGCACTCTGACCCCTGCTCGGTGACCCCCTGCTTGGTGACCCCCTGCATGGTGACCCTCTGCACGGTGACCCCTGCTCTGTGACCCCTGCACGGTGACCCCTTGCAGTGACCCATGCTCAGTGACAGCTGCTCAATGACCCCTGCACTGTGACCCCTGCACTGTGATGCCACGCAGATGCTCCCTAGATTACGAGATTTGAAGACCTGTATAAAATAAGTTGTCTCAACGCAGAGATTCTGTGCTTGTCCACACTTCACTTACCCATCCCTGGGATAGACTGTGGCAGTCTGCCTCAGATGGAGATAGGCAGAACCAGCAAACAGAGAATCAGGATCAATGCCAACCCGAGAATGAACCAATCAGTAACTAGTGAGGATCAGTGCTGGGACCCCAACTATTTACCATCTATATTAATAACTTGGAAGAAGGGACTGAGTGTAACGTAGCCAAGTTTACTGACGATACAAAGATGGGAGGAAAATCAATGTGTGAGGAGGACACAAAAAATCTGCAAAAGGACATAGACAGGCTAAGTGAGTGGGCAGAAATGTGGCAGATGGAGTATAATGTTGGAAAGTGTGAGGTCATGCACTTTGGCAGAAAAAAAATCAAAGAGCAAGTTACTATTTAAATGAGAAAGATTGCACAGTGCTGCAGTACAGCGGGACCTGGGGGTACTTGTGCATGAAACACAAAAGGTTAGTATGCAGGTACAGCAAGTGATCAGGAAGGCCAATGGTATCTTGGCCTTTATTGCAAAGGGGATGGAGTATAAAAGCAGGGAAGTCTTACTACAGTTATACAGGGTATTGGTGAGGCCACACCTGGAATACTGCGTGTAGTTTTGGTTTCCATATTTACGAAAGGATATACTTGCTTTGGAGGCAGTTCAATGAAGGTTCACAAGTTTGATTCTGGCGATGAGGGGGTTGACTTATGAGGAAAGGTTGAGGAGGTTGGGCCTCTACTCATTGGAATTCAGAAGAATGAGAGGTGATCTTATTGAAACGTTTAAGATTATGGGGAGGCTTGACAAGGTGGATGCAGAGAGGATGTTTCCACTGATGGGGGAGACTAGAACTAGAGGGAATAATCTTAGAATAAGGGGCCGCCCATTTAAAACTGAGATGAGGTGAAATTTCTTCTCTCAGAGGGTTGTGGATCTGTGGAATTCGCTGCCTCAGAGAGCTGTGGAGGCTGGGTCATTGAATAAATTTAAGACAGAAATAGACAGTTTCTTAAACGATAAGGGAATAAGGGGTTATGGGGAGCGGGCGGGGAAGTGGAGCTGAGTCCATGATTGGATCAGCCATGATCGTATTAAATGGTGGAGCAGGCTCGAGGGGCCGTACGGCCTAATCCTGCTCCTATTTCTTCTGTTCTTATAACCACACACTTAATGTTCACACATATCCATTAAAAGGGCAGGAACACAGTCCGTCTTCCTAAAGAAATCTTCTCCAGCATTCACTGACTGACTGAATCAGCGGTGAGTGCAGTAATTACAAACCAATATCCCACTCACGCAGTGTGTCCCCCACTTCATACCCAGTGTTAGTATCGAGCGCTCCCAGGGCAGGTACAGCACGGGTTAGATACAGTGTAGGGCTCCCTCTACATTACCCTGACAGTGTGTCCCCATTTTATACCCAGTGTCAGCATCGAGTGCTCCCAGGGCAGGTACAGCACGGGGTTAGATACAGTGTAGGGCTCCCTCTACATTACCCTGACAGTGTGTCCCCATTTTATACCCAGTGTTAGTATCGAGCGCTCCCAGGGCAGGTACAGCACGGGTTAGATACAGAGTAAAGCTCCCTCTACACTATCCCATCAAACACTCCCAGGGCAGGTACAGCATGGGTTAGATACAGAGTAAAGCTCCCTCTACACTGTCCCATCAAACACTCCCAGGGCAGGTACAGCACGGGGTTAGATACAGAGTAAATCTCCCTCTACACTGTCCCATCAAACACTCCCAGGGCAGGTACAGCACGGGGTTAGATACAGAGTAAAGCTCCCTCTGCACTGTCCCATCAAACACTCCCAGGGCAGGTACAGCACGGTTTAGATACAGAGTAAATCTCCCTCCACACTGTCCCATCAAACACTCCCAGGGCAGGTACAGCACAGGTTAGATACAGAATAAAGCTCATAAGAACATAAGAACAGAAGAATTAGGAACAGGAGTAGGTCATCTAGCCCCTCGAGCCTGCTCCGCCACTCAAAAAGATCATGGCTGATTTGGCCGTGGACTCAGCTCCACTTACCCGCCCTCTCCCCGTAACCCTTAATTACCTTATTAGTTAAAAATCTATCGATCTGTGACTTGAATACATTCAATGAGCTAGCCTCAACTGCTTCCTTGGGCAGAGAATTCCACAGATTCACAACCCTCTGGGAGAAGAAATTCCTTCTCAACTCGGTTTTAAATTGGCTCCCCCGTATTTTGAGGCTGTGCCCCCTAGTTCGAGTCTCCCCGACCAGTGGAAACAACCTCTCTGTCTCTATCTTGTCTATCCCTTTCATTATTTTGAATGTTTCTATAAGATCACCCCTCATCCTTCTGAACTCCAACAAGTAAAGACCCAGTCTACTCAATCTATCATCATAAGGTAACCCCCTCATCTCCGGAATCAGCCGAGTGAATCATCTTTGTACCCCCTCCAAAGCTAGTATATCCTTCCTTAAGTAAGGTGACCAAAACTGCACGCAGTACTCCAGGTGCGGCCTCACCAATATCCTATACAGTTGCAGAAGGACCTCCCTGCTTTTGTACTCCATCCCTCTCGCAATGAAGGCCAACATTCTATTCGCCTTCCTGATTACCTGCTGCACCTGCAAACTAACTTTTTGGGATTCATGCACAAGGACCTCCAGGTCCCTCTGCACCACAGCATGTTGTAATTTCTCCCCATTCAAATAATATTCCCTTTTACTGTTTTTTTTCCCAAGGTGGATGACCTCACACTTTCCGACATTGTATTCCATCTGCCAAACCTTAGCCCATTCGCTTATCCTATCTAAATCTCTTTGCAGCGTCTCTGTGTCCTCTACACAACCCGCTTTCCCACTAACCTTTGTGTCATCTGCAAATTTTGTTACATTACACTCTGTCCCCTCTTCCAGGTCATCTATGTATATTGTAAACAGTTGTGGTCCCAGCACCGATCCCTGTGGCACACCACTAACCACCGATTTTCAACCCGAAAAGGACCCATTTATCCCGACTCTCTGCTTTCTGTTCGCCAGCCAATTCTCGATCCATGCTAATACATTTCCTCTGACTCCGCGTACCTTTATCTTCTGCAGTAACCTTTTGTGTGGCACCTTATCGAATGCCTTTTGAAAATCTAAATACACCACATCAATCGGTACACCTCTATCCATCATGCTCTTTATATCCTCAAAGAATTCCAGTAAATTAGTTAAACATGATTTCCCCTTCATGAATCCATGCTGCGTCTGCTTGATTGCACTATTCCTTTCTAGATGTCCCGCTATTTCTTCCTTAATGATAGTTTCAAGCATTTTCTTCACTACAGATGTTAAACAAACCGGCCTATAGTTACCTGCCTTTTGTCTGCCCCCTTTTTTAAACAGAGGCGTTACATTAGCTGCTTTCCAATCCGCTGGTACCTCCCCAGAGTCCAGAGAATTTTGGTAGATTATAACGAATGCATCTGCTATAACTTCCGCCATCTCTTTTAATATCCTGGGATGCATTTCATCAGGACCAGGGGACTTGTCTACCTTGAGTCCCATTAGCCTGTCCAGCACTACCCCACTAGTGAAAGTAATTGTCTCAAGGTCCTCCCTTCCCACATTCCTGTGACCAGCAATTTTTGGCATGGTTTTTGTGTCTTCCACTGTGAAGACCGAAGCAAAATAATTGTTTAAAGTCTCAGCCATTTCCACATTTCCCATTATTAAATCCCCCTTCTCATCTTCTAAGGGACCAACATTTACTTTAGTCACTCTTTTCCGTTTTATATATTTGTAAAAGCTTTTACTATCTGTTTTTATGTTTTGCGCAAGTTTACCTTCGTAATCTATCTTTCCTTTCTTTATTGCTTTCTTATTCATTCTTTGCTGTCGTTTAAAATTTTCCCAATCTTCTAGTTTCCCACTAACCTTGACCACCTTATATGCATTGGTTTTTAATTTGATACTCTCCTTTATTTCCTTGGTTATCCACGGCTGGTTATCCCTTCTCTAACCGCCCTTCTTTTTCACTGGAATATATTTTTGTTGAGCACTATGAGAGAGCTCCTTAAAAGTCCTCCACTGTTCCTCAATTGTGCCACCGTTTAGTCTGTGTTTGCAGTCTACTTTAGCCAACTCTGCCCTCGTCCGACTGCAGTCCCCTTTGTTTAAGCATCGTACGCTCGTTTGAGACACTACTTCCTCACCCTCAATCTGTATTACAAATTCAACCATACTGTGATCACTCATTCCGAGAGGATCTTTTACTCGGAAATTGTTTATTATTCCTGTCTCATTACACAAGACCAGATCTAAGATAGCTTGCTCCCTTGTAGGTTCTGTAACATACTGTTCTAAGAAACAATCCCGTATGCATTCTATGAATTCCTCCTCCAGGCTACCCCGTGCGATTTGATTTGACCAATCGATATGTAGGTTAAAATCCCCCATGATTACTGCCGTTCTTTTCTCACATGCCTCCATTATTCCCTTGATTATTGCCCGCCCCACCGTGAAGTTATTATTTGGGGGCCTATAAACTAGGCCCACCAGTGACTTTTTCCCCTTACTATCTCTAATCTCCACCCACAATGATTCAACATTTTGTTCATTAGAGCCAATATCATCTCTCACAACTGCCCTGATATCATCCTTCATTAACAGAGCTACCCCACCTCCTTTCCCTTCCTGTCTATCTTTCCGAATCATCAGATACCCCTGTATGTTTAATTCCCAGTCTTGGCCACCCTGCAACCACGTTTCTGTAATGGCCACCAAATCATATCCATTTGTAATGATTTGTGCCGTCAACTCATTTACTTTATTTCGAATGCTGCATGCTCCCTCTACACTGTCCCATCAAACACTCCCAGGGCAGGTACAGCACGGGGTTGGTTACAGATTAAAGCTCTCTCTACATTACCCTGACACTTATACCCAGTTTATACCCAATGTCAGCATACTAAAACTGACACATGCACAACTCACACACACACTCTCTTAGATACACACACTCTCACACACAAACACTCACTCACTCACACACACACTCACTCACACACACACTCACTCACTCACACACACACACACACTCACTCACACACACACACAAACACACACACTCAGTAACTCACTCACACACACACACGCTCTCACACACATACTCTCTCACACAGGCACACACACACACACACACATTCTCACACACACTGACTCTCACACATAAACACACACTCTCTCACACACACACACACTCTCTCTCACACACACACACTCTCTCACACTCACACACACTCTCACACACGCTCACTCTCTCACTCACACACTCACGCACACACACACACACTCACACACACACACACACTCACATACATTCATAGCACACATACACTCTCACACACACACACTCACACACACTCACACTCACACGTGTTATGTATGTAAACCTGTAAATACCATGTCTAACCACCAAAGGGCTTATCCCCTGGAGTCCCAAGGGATCCCACAATCCCTTGGGAGCACCTGTACATAAGGAGGCCTCACAGGCTGGAGAGGCACTCTGAGATCTGTAATAAAGGACTACAGTCACACCTTACTTTGAGCTTGCAGTATCTAGTCTGACTCTTTATTCAAGACCCAGCAACTGGCGACGAGATACAGATGAAAAACCCCAACACAACGATGCAGAGAACCGTGGGCATCCTGGAGAAATTTTCGGAGGCAGATGATTGGGAAACCTTTGTGGAGCGACTCGACCAATACTTTGTGGCCAACGAGCTGGAAGGAGAAGCGAACACTGCCAAATGAAGGGCGATCCTCCTCACTGTTTGCGGGGCACCAACGTATGGCCTCATGAAAAATATGCTCCCTCCAGTGAAACCCACAGACAAGTCGTACGATGAGTTGTGCACACTGGTCCGGGAGCATCTAAACTCGAAGGAAAGCGTTCTGATGGCGAGGTATCGGTTCTGCACGTACAAGAGCTCTGAAGGCCTGGAAGTGGTGAGCTACATCGCCGAGCTAAGGCACCTTGCAGGGCATTGTGAATTTGAAGGACACTTGGAGCACATGCTCAGGGACTTCTTTGTACTTGGCATTGGCCATGAAGTAATATTTCACAAACTTTTGACTGTAGAGACCCCAACCTTGAGTAAAGCCATAGCGATAGCCCAGGCCTTTATCTCCACCAGTGCCAATACCAAACAAATTTCCCAGCACACAAGTGCTGCTGCAAGTACTGTGAACAAAGTAACTTTGTTTTCGAATCGAAATGTACAGGGCAGGACTTACACGCCTGCAGCTACACGTCCGCAGATGACTCAGAGTCCACCATCAAGCGTGATGGATACAAGGCCATTAACACCTTGTTGGCGCTGCGGGGGTGATCATCGTTTCCATTCAAGCTGCTTCAAAGGGTACGTTTGCAAGGGCTGTGGAACAATGGGACACCTCCAACGAGTGTGCAGGCGAGCTGCAACTCCTGCTAATCCTGCAAACTATCATGTTGCAGAGGAGGACAGATCCATGGTGTATCACGACGAACCAGAGCCTCAGACCGAGGAGGCAGAGGTACATGGGGTGCACACATTTACCACAAAGTGTCCCCCGTTAATGCTGAAGTTTGAACTAAATGGACTCCCGGTGTCCATGGAGCTGGACACGGGCACAAGTCAGTCCATAATGAGCAAAAAGACTTTCGATAAATTGTGGTGCAGCAAGGCCTCAAGGCCAGCCCTGACTCCCAGTCGTACTAAACTGAGAACGTACACAAAGGAACTGATTCCCGTAATCGGCAGTGCTACCATGAAGGTCCCCTACGATGGAGCGGTGCACGAGTTACCACTCTGGATGGTACCGGGCGATGCCCCTCGCTGTTCGGCAGGAGCTCGCTGGGAAAGATACACTGGAACTGGGATGACGTCCGAGCGCTTTCGTCTGTCACCGACACTTCATGTGCCCAGGTCCTAAACAAGTTCCCTTCAATGTTCGAACCAGGCATTGGGAAGTTCCAAGGAGCAAAAATGCAGATCCATTTGATTCCTGGGGCACCACCCATCCATCACAAGGCGAGAGCAGTACCTTACATGATGAGAGAGAGGGTGGAGATCGAGCTGGACAGAGGGCATCATTTCGCCGATTGAATTCAATGAGTGGGCCAGTCCTCAAGGGAGACAGCACCGTCAGAATCGTGGTGATTACAAAGTAACTATCAATTGTTTCTCACTGCAGGATCAATACCCACTACCGAAGGCAGACGACCTATTTGCGATGCTGGCGGGAGGAAAAACGTTCACGAAGCTGGACTTGACCTCGGTCTAAATGACGCAGGAGCTGGAAGAATCATCGAAAGGCCTCACCTGCATCAACACGCACAGAGGTCTCTTTATTTACAACAGATGTCCGTTTGGGATTCGATCGACGATATTCCAGAAGAACATGGAAAGCTTGCTGAAGTCGGTCCCGTGCACCATGGTCTTCCAGGACGATATCTTGGTTACAGGTCGGGACACCGTCGAGCATCTGCAGAACCTGGAGGACGCTCTTAATTGGCTTAATCATAGAAACATAGAAAATAGGTGCAGGAGTAGGCCATTCGGCCCTTCTAGCCTGCACCGCCATTCAATGAGTTCATGGCTGAACATTCAACTTCAGTACCCCATTCCTGCTTTCTCGCCATACCCCTTGATCCCCCTAGTAGTAAAGACCTCATCTAACTCCTTTTTGAATATATTTAGTGAATTGGCCTCAACAACTTTCTGTGGTAGAGAATTCCACAGGTTCACCACTCTCTGGGTGAAGAAGTTCCTCCGCATCTCGGTCCTAAATGGCTTACCCCTTATCCTTAGACTGTGACCTCTGGTTCTGGACTTCCCCAACATTGGGAACATTCTTCCTGCATCTAACCTGTCTAACCCCGTCAGAATTTTAAATGTTTCTATGAGGTCCCCTCTCATTCTTCTGAACTCCAGTGAATACAAGCCCAGTTGATCCAGTCTTTCTTGATAGGTCAGTCCCGCCATCCCGGGAATCAGTCTGGTGAACCTTCGCTGCACTCCCTCAATAGCAAGAATGTCCTTCCTCAGGTTAGGAGACCAAAACTGTACACAATACTCCAGGTGTGGCCTCACCAAGGCCCTGTACAACTATAGCAACACCTCCCTGCCCCTGTACTCACATCCCCTCGCTATGAAGGCCAACATGCCATTTGCTTTCTTAACCGCCTGCTGTACCTGCATGCCAACCTTCAATGACTGATGTACCATGACACCCAGGTCTCGTTGCACCTCCCCTTTTCCTAATCTGTCACCATTCAGATAATAGTCTGTCTCTCTGTTTTTACCACCAAAGTGGATAACCTCACATTTATCCACATTATACTTCGTGTGGGGCTCAGGCTAAAATGATCAAAGTGCGTTTTTCTGGCGCCTGAAGTGGAATTCCTGGGGAGGAGAATCACGGCGGACGGCATCAGGCCCACCGATTCGAAGACGGAGGCAATCAAGAATGCACCTAGACCACAGAGCATGACGTAGCTGCCCTAAACAGTACAGTGGTGAGTCAGCTAGGAACAGTATAAAAAGAAGGGGCTTGGTGCAGTCTTGCTCAGAGTGCAGCAGCAGGTCAGAGTGCAAAGGTAAGAGTTTGGCAAGTGGGAGAGTTCAGGAAAGTGGGAGCGGGAGGTGTTGCTTTGTCTTGTTTTCCCCACCAGTGCTGACTCCCTGACCTGGGAGGAAAAGAAAACGAAGTGTGACGTCACAGTCCTGTCGCGGTCAATTAACTCGCTGCGTGAAATTTATTTTCTTCTGACTGCAGTTGTACAGGGCCTTGGTGAGGCCTCACCTGGAATATAGTGTTTAGTTTTGGTCTCCTAATCTGAGGAAGTACGTTCTTGCTATTAAGGGAGTGCGGCGAAGGTTCACCAGACTGATTCCCGGGATGGCTGGACTGACATATGAGGAGAAACGAGATCGACTGGGCCTTTATTCACTGGAGTTGAGAAGGGTGAGAGGGGATCTCATAGAGACGTATAAAATTCTGACGGGTTTAGACAGGTTAGATGCGGATAGATTGTTCCCGATGTTGGGGAAGTCCAGAACCAGGGGACACAGTCTAAGGATAAGGGGTAAGCCATTTCGGACCGAGATGAGGAGAAACTTCTTCACTCGGAGAGTTGTTAACCTGTGGAATTCCCGGCCGCAGAAAGTTGTTGATGCCAGTTCATTGGATATATTCAAGAGGGAGGTGGATATGGCCCTTACAGCTGAGGGAATCAAGGGGTATGGAGAGAAAGCAGGAAAGGGGTATGGAGGGAATGATCAGCCATGATCTTATCAAATGGCGGTGCAGGCTCGAAGGGCCGAATGGCCTACTCCTGCACCTATTTTCTATGTTTCTATGTTACAGCAAGCGGGTAAGTGATTGGCTGGTTGATTGTTGAGTAGTTTTTCTTTTTTCCTTATCTTGTCAGTAAGAGCCCTTTGGCATTGTTGCCAAATTAGGTTACTTTAAGGGTTAAGTCATGGCAGGAGAGCCCAGACCCGTGTCATGCTCCTCCTGTGCCATGTGGGAAATCAGGGACGCTTCCAGTGTCCCTGACGACCATGTGTGCAGGAGGTGTATCCAGCTGCAGCTCCTGTTAGACTGCATGGCGGCATTGGAGCTGCGGATGGCTTCACACTGGAGCGTGCGCAATACTGAGGATGTCATGGATAGCACGTTCAGTGAGTTGGTCACACCACAGGTAAAGGTTACAAAGTCAGGTAGGGGATGGGTGATCATCAGGCAGAGCAGGAGTAGGGAGGTAGTGCAGGAGTCCCCTGCGGTCATCTCCTTCCAAAACAGATACACCTCTTTGGATACTGATGGGGGGGATGACTCATCAGGGGAAGGCAGCAGCAGCCAAGTTCATGGCACCGTGGGTGGCTCTGCTGCACAGGAGGGCAGGAAAAAGAGTGGGAGAGCGATAGTGATAGGAGATTCGATTGTAAGGGGAATAGATAAGCGTTCCTGCGGTCGCAACCGAGACTCCAGGATGGTATGTTGCCTCCCTGGTGCAAGGGTCAAGGATGTCTCGGAGCATCTGCAGGGCATTCTGAAGGGGGAGGGTGAACAGCCAGTTGTCGTGGTGCATATAGGTACCAACGATATAGGTAAAAAACGAGATGAGGTCCTACATGATGAATTTAGGGAGCTAGGAGTTAAATTAAAAAGTAGGACCTCAAAGGTAGTAATCTCAGGATTGCTACCAGTGCCACATGCTAGTCAGAGTAGGAATTGCAGGATAGTTCAGATGAATACGTGGAGTGGTGCAAGAGGGAGGGATTCAAATTCCTGGGACATTGGAACCGGTTCTGGGGGAGGTGGGATCAGTACAAACTGGACAGTCTGCACCTGGGCAGGACTGGAACCAATGTCCTAGGGGGAGTGTTTGCTAGTGATGTTGGGGAGGGGTTAAACTAATATGGCAGGGGGATGGGAAGCTATGCAGGGAGACAAGAGGAAATAAAATGGGGGCAAAAGCAAATGATAGAAAGGAGAATAGTAAAAGTGGAGGGCAGAGAAACCCAAGGCAAAAAGCAAAAAGGGTCACATTACAGCAAAATTCTAATGGGACAAAGAGTGTTAAAAAGACAAGCCTGAAGGCTCTGTGCCTCAATGCGAGGAGTATTCGTAATAAGGTTGACGAATTAACTGCGCAGGCAGCTATTAATGGTTATGATATAATTGGGATTACGGAGACATGGCTCCAGGGTGACCAAGGCTGGGAACTCAACATCCAGGGATATTCAACATTCAGGAAGGATAGACAGAAAGGAAAAGGAGGTGGGGTAGCGTTGCTGGTTAAAGAGGAAATTAACGCAATAGTAAGGAGGGACATTAGCTTGGATGATGTAGAATTTGTATGTGTAGAGCTGCAGAATACCAAAGGGCAGAGAACGCTAGTGGGAGTTGTGTACAGACCACCAAACAGTAGTAGTGAGGTTGGGGACAGCATCAAACAAGAAATTAGGGATGCGTGCAATAAAGGTACAGCAGTTATCATGGGTGATTTTAATCTACATATAGATTGGGTTAACCAAGTTGGTAGCAATGCGGTGGAGGAGGATTTCCTGGAGTGTATTAGGGATGGCTTTCTAGACCAATATGTCGAGGAACAAACTAGAGAGCTGGCCATTCTAGAGGCCAGCTCTCTAGTTGGTTCCTCGACATATTGGTCTAGAAAGCCATCCCTAATACACTCCAGGAAATCCTGTTGTGTTGTGTAATGAGAGGACTAATTCGCAATCTTGTTGCGCGAGGCCCCCTGGGGAAGAGTGACCATAATATGGCAGAATTCTTTATTAAGATGGAGAGTGACATTGTTAATTCAGAGATTAGGGACCTGAACTTAAGGAAAGGTAACTTCAATGGTATGAGACGTGAATTGGCTAGAATAGACTGGCAAATGATACTTAAAGGGTTGACGGTGGATAGGCAATGGCAGACATTTATAGATTTCATGGATGAACTTCAACAATTATACATCCCTGTCTGGAGTAAAAATAAAAAGGGGAAGGTGGCTTAACCGTGGCTAACAAGGGAAATTAGGGATAGTGTTAAATCCAAGGAAGAGGCATATAAATTGGCCAGAAAATGCAGCAAATCTGAGGACTGGGAGAAATTTAGAATTCAGCAGAGGAAGACAAAGGGTCTAATTAGGAGGGGAAAATAAAGTATGAGAGGAAGCTTGCAGGGAACATAAAAACTGACTGTAAAAGCTTCTATAGATATGTGAAGAGAAAAAGATTAGTGAAGACCAACGTAGGTCCTTTGCAGACAGAATCAGGTGAATTTATAATGGGGAACAAAGAAATGGCAGACCAATTGAACAAATACTTTGAATCTGTCTTCACTAAGGAAGACGCAAATAACCTTCCGTAAATACTAGGGGTTCGAGGGTCTAGCGAAAAGAAGGAACTGAAGGAAATCCTTATTAGTCAGGAAATTGTGTTAGGGAAATTGATGGGATTGAAGGCCGATAAATCCCCGCGGCCTAATAGGCTGCATCCCAGAGTACTTAAGGAAGTGGCCCTAGAAATAGTGATGCATTGGTGATCATTTTCCAACATTCTATTGACTCTGGATCAGTTCTTATAGCTAATGTAACACCACTTTTTAAAAAAGGAGGGTGAGAGAAAACGGGTAATTATAGACCGGTTAGCCTGACATCGGTGGTGGGGAAAATGTTGGAATCAATTATTAAAGATGAAATAGCAGCGCATTTGGAAAGCAGTGACAGGATCGGTCCAAGTCAGCATGGATTTATGAAAGGGAAATCATGCTTGACAAATCTTCTAGAATTTTTTGAGGATGTAACTGGTAGAGTGGACAAGGGAGAACCAGTGGATGTGGTGTATTTGGTCTTTCAAAAGGCTTTTGACAAGGTCCCACACAAGAGATTAGTGTGCAAAATTAAAGCAAATGGTATTGGGGGTAATGTATTGACGTGGATAGAGAACTGGTTGGCAGACAGGAAGCAGAGAGTCAGACTAAAGGGGTCCTTTTCAGAATGGCAGGCAGTGACCAGTGGGGTGCCGCAGGGTTCAGTGCTGGGACCCCAGCTATTTACAATATACGTCAATGATTTAGATGAAGGAATTGAATGTAATATCTCCAGGTTTGCAGATGACACTAAGCTGGGTGGCAGTGTGAGTTGTGAGGAGGATGCTAAGATACTGCAGGGTGACTTGGACAGGTTAGGTGAGTGGGCAAATGCATGGCAGATGCAGTATAATGTGGATAAATGTGAGGTTATCCACTTTGGTGGCAAAAACAGGAAGACATAATATTATCTGAATGGTGACAGATTAGGAAAAGGGGAGGTGCAACGAGACCTGGGTGTCATGGTTCATCAGTCATTGAAAGTTGGCATGCAGGTACAGCAGGCGGTGAAGAAGGCAAATGGTATATTGGCCTTCATAGCTAGGGGATTTGAGTATAGGAGCAGGGAAGTCTTACTGCAGTTGTACAGGGCCTTGGTGAGGCCTTACCTGGAATATTGTGTTCAGTTTTGGTCTCCTAATCTGAGGAAGGATGTTCTTGCTATTGAGGGAGTGCAGCGAAGGTTCACCAGATTTATTCCTGGGATGGCAGGACTGATATATGAGGAGAGACTGGATCAACTGGGCTTGTAGCCACTGGAGTTTCGAAGAATGAGAGGGGATCTGGTTGAAACATATAAAATTCAGACGGGACTGGACAGGTTAGAGGCAGGAAGAATGCTCCCGATGTTGGGGAAGTACAGAACTAGGGGTCACAGTCTAAGAATAAGGGGTAAGCCATTTGGGATCGAGATGTGGAGAAACTTCTTCACTCAGAGAGTTGTTAACCTGTGAAATTCTCTACCGCAGAAAGTTGTTGAGTCCAGTTCGTTAGATATATTCAAAAGGGAGTTAGATATGGCCCTTACGGCCAAAGGGATCAAGGGGCATGGAGAGAAAGCAGGAATGGGGTACTGAGGTTGAATGATCAGCCGTGATCTTATTGAATGCTGGTGCAGGCTCGAAGGGCCGAATGGCCTGCTCCTGCACCTAATTTCTATGTTCGATGTTTCTGGAACTCCTGAACTATTTTGCTAACTTCTTACCGGGTCTTAGCACACTGTCAGGACCCCTGCACTCTTTACTGCGTAAAGGAGATGAATGAGTATGGGGTAAAAGCCAAGAAAATGCCTTTGAGAAAGCTAGGAAGCTGCTATGTTCAAACAAAGTGCTTGTATTGTATGATCCATGTAAGCATTTGGTATGAGCATGTGATGCATCATCGTACGGGGTTGGGTTTGTATTGCAACAAGCTAATGAATTTGGGAAATTGCAACCGGTTGCTTCTGCATCCAGAAGTCTGACTAAGGCTGAGAGGGCCTACAGTATGATCGAAAAAGAAGTGTTAGCATGTGTTTACGGGGTAAAGAAAATGCATCAATCTCTGTTCGGGCTCAAATTTGAATTGGAAACCGACCATAAGCTGCTTATATCCCTCTTTTCTGAAAGCAAGGGGATAAATACGAATGCATCGGCCCACACCCAGAGATGGGCGCTTACGTTGTCCGCATACAACGACGCCACAGGCCAGGCACAGAAAACTGTGCCGATGCTCTCAGTAGGCTACCATTGCCCACCACAGGGGTGGAGATGGCACAGCCCGCAGATTTAGTCATGGTAATGGAAGCATTCGAGAGTGAGCAATCACCTGTTACCGCCCGACAGATTAGAACCAGGACCCCTTACTGTCCTTAGTAAAAAAAACTGTGTGCTCCACGAGAGTTGGTCTAATGTCCCGTTAGAGATGCAGGAAGAAATAAAGTCATACCAGCGGCACGAAGATGAAATGTCTATACAGTTAGACTGCCTCCCATGGGGTAATCGGGTAGTTGTGCCAAAAAAGGGCAGGGACACCTTCATTAGTGATCTCCACAGTACCCACACAGGCATCGTAATGATGAAAGCAATAGCCAAATCCCACGTGTGGTGGCTCGGTATCGATGCACACTTCGAGTCCTGCGTGCACGAATGTGTCATGTTCACAGTTAAGCAATGCACCCAAGGAGGTGTTGCTAAGTTTATGGTCCTGGCCCTCCAAACTGTGGTCCAGGATCCATGTCGACTATGCAGGCCCATTCCTGGTAAAAGTGTTCTTAGTGGTTGTAGATGCGTACGCCAAATGGATTGAATGTGTGATAGTTTCGGCAAGCACGTCCGCTGCCACCATTGAAAGCCTTCGGGCCATGTTTGCCACGCACGGCCTGCCTGATGTCCTTGTGAGTGACAATGGGCCGTGCTTTACCAGTGCCGAGTTCAAAGAGTTCATCAGCCGCAATAGGATCAAACATGTCACATCTGCCCCGTTTAAACCAGCGTCCAACGGTCAGGCAGAACGAGCAGTGCAAACCATCAAGCAGAGCTTGAAGAGGGTAACTGAAGGCTCACTGCAGACTTGCCTATCCCGAGTCCTGCTTAGTTACCGCACGAGACCCTACTCGCTCACTGGCTCCTTCCCGCTGAACTGCTCATGAAAAGGGCACTTGAGACAAGGCTCTCGTTAGTCCACCCTGATCTACACGAACAGGCAGAGAGCAGGCGGCTTCAACAGAATACATATCATGATCCAGTCGTGCCCCGGTAACTGCCCCCAAGGGAAGTGGAGTGTGGGAAATTGCACTCCGCTTCCATTGAGGGGTGGTAAGGCCAATTCTGCGGCGGGAGCAGGACTTCTATGCCGGGGGCTAAAATTCCTGGCCCCAGAAGGTTACCGCCCCCAAGATGGGAGCCTGTGCGGGGAGGCAGAGGGAAGATGAGGGGAGACGGGAGCGGGGGATAGAGGGGAGAGTGGTGGAGGTGGGGGGGCGGAGAAACCCAGGGCGGGGTGCAGGAGGGGCCACATTGCAGCGAAGGTCTGGGGGGGCGGTGTGTTGGAGGGGCGGGCCTGGGGGCTCTGTGCCTCGGTGCGGGGAGTGTTCAGAGTGGGGTGGACGGGTTGACTGTGCAGATGGCGGTTGGTGGATGTGGTGTGGTTGGTGTCGCGGGGGCGTGGCTCCGGGGTGGCCGGGGCTGGGGGCTCGACATCCGGGAGTGTTCGGCATTTGGGAAGGATTCTGACGGGATGGGGCGGGTTGGGTGCGGGGGGAGTGTTCCCGGCGTTGGGTGGGTCCGGAGCCGGGGGGGTGGGGGCTGTTTGGGGCCGGGATGGGGAGAGACTTCTTCACTCGGGGAGTTGTTGGCCTGTGGGGTTCCCTGCCGCGGAGAGGTGTTGATGCCAATTCATTGGGTGTGTTCATAGAAACATAGAAACATAGAAACTAGGTGCAGGAGTAGGCCATTCGGCCCTTCGAGCCTGCACCGCCATTCAATGAGTTCATGGCTAAACATGCAACTTCAGTACCCCATTCCTGCTTTCTCGCCATACCCCTTGATCCCCCGAGTAGTAAGACTTCATCTAACTCTTTTTTGAATATATTTAGTGAATTGGCCTCAACAACTTTCTGTGGTAGAGAATTCCACAGGTTCACCACTCTCTGGGTGAAGAAATTTCTCCGCATCTCGGTCCTAAATGGCTTACCCCTTATCCTTAGACTGTGTCCCCTGGTTCTGGACTTCCCCAACATTGGGAACATTCTTCCTGCATCTAACCTGTCTAACCCCATCAGAATTTTAAACGTTTCTATGAGGTCCCCTCTCATTCTTCCGAACTCCAGTGAATACAAGCCCAGTTGATCCAGTCTTTCTTGATAGGTCAGTCCCGCCATCCCGGGAATCAGTCTGGTGAAACTTCGCTGCACTCCCTCAATAGCAAGAATGTCCTTCCTCAGGTTCGGAGACCAAAACTGTACACAATACTCCAGGTGTGGCCTCACCAAGGCCCTGTACAACTGTAGTAACACCTCCCTGCCCCTGTACTCAAATCCCCTCGCGATGAAGGCCAACATGCCATTTGCTTTCTTAACCTCCTGCTGTACCTGCATGCCAACTTTCAATGACTGATGTACCATGACACCCAGGTCTCGTTGCACCCCCCCTTTTCCTAATCTGTCACCATTCAGATAATAGTCTGTCTCTCTGTTTTTACCACCAAAGTGGA
The DNA here is from genome assembly GCF_044704955.1 of Pristiophorus japonicus. Classification (NCBI taxonomy): domain Eukaryota; kingdom Metazoa; phylum Chordata; class Chondrichthyes; family Pristiophoridae; genus Pristiophorus; species Pristiophorus japonicus. The sequence continues at coordinate 399,080 of NW_027253555.1, read as the reverse complement.
TAACCTCACATTTATCCACATTATATTTCATCTGCCATGCATTTGCCCACTCACCTAACCTATCCAAGTCACTCTGCAGCCTCATAGCATCCTCCTCGCAGCTCACACTGCCACCCAACTTAGTGTCATCCGCAAATTTGGAGATACTACATTTAATCCCCTTGTCTAAATCATTAATGTACAATGTAAACAGCTGGGGCCCCAGCACAGAACCTTGCGGTACCCCACTAGTCACTGCCTGCTATTCTGAAAAGTACTCATTTACTCCTACTCTTTGCTTCCTGTCTGACAACCAGTTCTCAATCCACGTCAGCACACTACCCCCAATCCCATGTGCTTTAACTTTGCACATTAATCTCTTGTGTGGGACCTTGTCGAAAGCCTTCTGAAAGTCCAAATATACCACATCAACTGGTTCTCCCTTGTCCACTCTACTGGAAACATCCTCAAAAAATTCCAGAAGATTTGTCAGGGAGGGAGTTGGATGTGGTCCTTGTGTCTGGGGGGGTGGGGGTCGGGGGAGGTGTGGAGGGGGCGTGGGGGGGGAGGATGCTGGGGTGGGTGATCAGCCATGATCTTGTTGAATGGCGGTGCAGGCTCGAAGGGCCGAATGGCCTACTCCTACACCTATTTTCTATGTTTCTATGATCGCGCAAAATGTGTCACGCGAAATTGAGATAAATGATCTTGAATTTGTGTTGAACTATGGACAAGGTCCCAAGTGGCTATCTGGCACCGTTTTGGCCAAAGATGGGAGTCGGATGTTTGTGGTCAAACTCTCAAATGGACTCACCTGCAGGAAACACTTGGACCAAACCAAACTCAGCTTTACGGACTATCCAGAGCAACCCACAATAGACTCTACCTTTTTAGACCCTCCAACACACACACCAGTGGCAACCGACCCAGCGGTTGACCACGAAGCAGAACCCATCACCCGCAGCAGCCCAGCAGGACTCACCACCCCCAGCAGCCCAGCAAGGCCAGCTGCACAGCAGCCCAGCGAGGGCCCAACAGACGACTCACCAAAACCAGCATTTGCACCGAGACGATCAACCAGGGAAAGGAAGGCCCCAGATCGACTCACATTGTAAATAGTTACACTATTGACTTTGGGGGCGTGAGTAGTGTTGTTATGTACGTAAACCTGTAAATACCATGTCTCATCACCAGAGGGCATATTCCCTGGAGTCCCAAGGAATCCCACAATCCCTTGGGAGCACCTGTATATAAGGAGGCCTCACAGGCTGGAGAGGCACTCTGAGATCTGTAATAAAGGACTATGGTCACACTTACTTTGAGCTTGCAGTATATAGTCTGACTCTTTATTCAAGACCTAACAACACACACACAAACACACATACACACACATGCACTGTCGCACACGCACTCACACACACGCACTCACACACACGCACTCTCACACACACACGCAAACATCCTCACACACACACACACCCTCACACACACACAAACCCTCACATACACTCACACATACACACTCACACACACACACACACACACATTCTCTCACTCACACACACACACACACATACACACACACACATTCTCTCACTCACTCACACACACACTCTCTCACATACTCACACACACACTCTCTCACACACACACACACACACACACTCACTCTCACTCTCTCACACACACACACACATTCTCTCACTCACTCACACACACACATACACACACACACATTCTCTCACTCACTCACACACACACACTCTCTCACATACACACACACACACATTCTCTCACTCACACACACACATACACACACACACAATCAATCAGGGAACAATTGCCATCCGGCCGGTGAAATATTGCTGCTTTAATATGGTAACCTTCATTAAATATGAAGGAGCGACTCATTTATAAAACATATGCTGATGCTCACATCTCAGTTGCACTAACTAGAAACAGTAGTGTATGCCAGCACTAAGGGATCGGGGCAGAGCGATCATATGTCACTCCCACTGCTCCCAGAGGCAGAGAGAGAGAGAGAGAGAGAGATATGCAATCAGCCCTTTCACTGGGTCTGAATTGTCCGTGGGAGTGAGAGAGTTCACCAGGGCACGGGGTCAGACACCGACCTTTCACCCCCAGTGACCTAGGGTCAAACCCAACCCCAGACCGATGCTGACAATGGGTATAAAGTGGGGACGCACTGTCAGGGTAATGTAGAGGGAGCTTTACTCTATCTAACCCGTGCTGTACCTGCCCTGGGAGCACTCGATGCTGACACTGGCTATAAAGTGGGGGACACACTGTTGGGGTAATGCAGAGCGAGCTTTACTCTATCTAATCTGTGCTGTACCTGCCCTGGGAGTGTTTGATGGGACAGTGTAGAGGGAGCTTTACTCTGTATCTAACCCGTGCTGTACCTGCTCTGGGAGTGTTTGATGGGCCAGTGTGGAGGGAGCTTTATTCTGTATCTAACCCGTGCTGTACCTGCCCTAGGAGCACTCGATGCTGACACTGGGTATAAAGTGGGGACACACTGTCAGGGTAATGTAGAGGGGGCCCTACACTGTATCTAACCCCGTGCTGTACCTGCCCTGGGAGCACTCGATGCTGACACTGGGTATAAAGTGGGGACACACTGTCAGGGTAATGTAGAGGGAGCCCTACACTGTATCTAACCCGTGCTGTACCTGCCCTGGGAGCACTCGATGCTGACACTGGGTATAAAGTGGGGGACACACTGTCAGGGTAATGTAGAGGGAGCCCTACACTGTATCTAACCCGTGCTGTACCTGCCCTGGGAGCACTCGATGCTGACACTGGGTATAAAGTGGGGACACACTGTCAGGGTAATGTAGAGGGAGCCCCACACTGTATCTAACCCGTGCTGTACCTGCCCTGGGAGCACTCGATGCTGACACTGGGTATAAAGTGGGGACACACTGTCGGGGTAATGTCGAGGGAGCCCCACACTGTATCTACCCCCTGCCCTGGGAGCACTCGATCATGAGATACAAACGGTCAGTGCAGTCCTTGATGAACACAACATGATCAAGATGATTAGTTTTAAAAATGAGACACAGCTTGTTTTTCCAGATAAGATGGTATAGTTTATGGGTGGGTGTGATTTCTGTAACCATAGTTACTGTATGTGATTAGATCGAAATTCGTTCTTGCAAAATGTTTTCGAAGCACGGTTTGACATTCCATACATTGATACCAGGCTATGGGGAGAGAGTGGGGCAGTGGGATTAGTTTAGGATTGATACAGGGCTATGGGGTGAGCGGGGCAGTGGGATTAGTTTTGGGATTGATACAGGGCTATGGGGTGAGCGGGGCAGTGGGATTAGTTTTGGGATTGATACAGGGCTATGGGGAGAGCGTGGGGCAGTGGGATTAGTTTGGGATTGATACGGCGCTATGGGGAGAGAGCGGGGCAGTGGGATTAGTTTGGGATTATAAGAGGGCTATGGGGAGAGAGCGGGGCAGTGGGATTAGTTTGGGATTGATACAGGGCTATGGGGAGAGAGTGGGACAGTGGGATTAGTTTTGGGATTGATACAGGGCTTTGAGGAGAGAGCGGGGCAGTGGGATTAGTTTGGGATTGATACAGGGCTATGGAGAGAGAGCAGGGCAGTGGGATTAGTTTGGGGATTGCTACAGGGCTATGGGGAGAGAGTGGGGCACTGGGATTAGTTTTGGGATTGATACAGGGCTATGGGGAGATGGCGGGGCAGTGGGATTAGTTTGGGATTGATACAGGGCTATGGGGAGAGAGCGGGGCAGTGGGATTAGTTTGGGATTGATACAGGGCTATGGGGAGAGAGCGTGGCAGTGGGATTAGTTTGGGATTGATACAGGGCTATGGGGAGAGGGCGGGGCAGTGGGATTAGTTTACAAAAGAACATAAGAAATAGGAGCAGGAGTAGGCCATACGGCCCCTCGAGCCTGGTTCGCCATTTAATACAATCATGGCTGATCCGATCATGGACTCAGCTCCACTTCCCTGCCCGCTCCCCATAACCCCTTATTCTCTTATTGGTTAAGAAACTGTCTATCTCTGTCTTAAATATATTCAATGACCCAGCTTCCACAGCTCTCTGAGGCAGCGAATTCCACAGATTTACAACCCTCTGAGAGAAGAAATTCCTCCTCATCTGTTTTAAATGGGCGGCCCCTTATTCTAAGATCATGCCCTCTAGTTCTAGTCTCCCCCATCAGTGGAAACAGTCTCTATGCATCCACCTTGTTGAGCCCCCTCATAATCTTATACATTTCGATAAGATCACCTCTCATTCTTCAGAAATCCAATGAGTAGAGGCCCAACCTATTCAACCTTTCCTCATAAGTCAACCCCCTCATCCCCGGAATCAACCGAGTGAACCTTCTCTGAACTGCCTCAAAATCAAGTATATCCTTCCTTAAATATGGAAACTAAAACTGTCGGAAAGTCTGCTGCTTGAAGGTGTGACTAAATTATCCAAAGCTCCAGCCATGCTCGTCATTGTGTGGGGAGGGGGGTCAGGGGTCAGGGGTCAGGATCTGACCTCTACCTGCGAGATGGAGCGTTCAAATCGAGCAGCAGGCAGTGGGGAGGAACGCTTTTGATGGAACCGCTCGGAAACACCTGACACAGAGAGCAGACACAGAGCAGCTTCTGAAACCATTCAGCAACATTTACATTCGTAACAGGATATCATTCTTCATTTCAGTGTACATTACCAGCAGCACATTCCATCTCACCTTCCCGCTCCCCGACTGAACAACTCCTGTTTAATAACCCAACCCTGTAATCCAGTGCCTCTCCCAGAGTGCAGCGCTCCCTCAGTACTGCCCCTCCGACAGTGCAGCACTCCCTCAGTACTGCCCCTCTGACAGTGCAGCGCTCCCTCAGTACTGCCCCTCCCACAGTGCAGCACTCCCTCAGTACTGCCCCTCCCACAGTGCGGCACTCCCTCAGTACTGCCCCACCGACAGTGCAGCACTCCCTCAGTACTGCCCCTCTGACAGTGCAGCACTCCCTCAGTACTGCCCCTCCAACAGTGCAGCACTCCCTCAGTACTGCCCCTCCAACACTGCAGCACTCCCTCAGTACTGCCCCTCTGACAGTGCAGCACTCCCTCAGTACTGCCCCTCCGTTAGTGCAGCACTCCCTCAGTACTGTCCCTCCGACAGTGCAGCACTCACTCAGTACTGCCCCTCCGACAGTGCGGCAGTCCCTCAGTACTGCCCCTCCGACAGTGCAGCACTCCCTCAGTACTGCCCCTCCGACAGTGCGGCAGTCCCTCAGTACTGCCCCTCCCATAGTGCAGCACTCCCTCAGTACTGTCCCTCCGACAGTGCAGCACTCCCTCAGTACTGTCCCTCCCACAGTGCAGCACTCCCTCAGTACTGCCCCTCCCACAGTGCAGCACTCCCTCAGTACTGTCCCTCCCACAGTGCAGCACTCCCTCAGTACTGTCCCTCCCACAGTGCAGCACTCCCTCAGTACTGCCCCTCAGACAGTGCAGCGATCCCTCAGTACTGCCCCTCCCACAGTGCAGCACTCCCTCAGTACTGCCCCTCAGACAGTGCAGCGCTCCCTCAGTACTGCACCTCCGACTGTGCGGCACTCCCTCAGTACTGTCCCTTCGACAGTGTAGCGCTCCCTCAGTACTGCCCCTCTGACAGTGCGGCGCTCCCTCAGTACTGCCCCTCCGACAGTGCAGCACTCCCTCAGTACTGCCCCTCCCACAGTGTGGCACTCCCTCAGTACTGCCCCTCCGACAGTGCAGCACTCCCTCAGTATTGCCCCTCCGACAGTGTGGCACTCCCTCATTACTGCCGCTCCGACAGTGCAGCACTCCCTCAGTACTGCCCCTCCGATAGTGCAGCACTCCCTCAGTACTGCCCCTCCGACAGTGCAGCACTCCCTCAGTACTGACCCTCCGACAGTGCAGCGCTCCCTCAGTACTGCCCCTCCGACCGCGCGGCACTCCCTCAGTACTGTCCCTCCCACAGTGCGGCGCTCCCTCAGTACTGCCCCTCCGACAGTGCGGCGCTCCCTCAGTATTGCCCCTCCGACAGTGCGGCACTCCCTCAGTACTGTCACTCCGACAGTGCGGCGCTCCCTCAGTATTGCCCCTCCCACAGTGCAGCACTCCCTCAGTAGTGCCCCTCCGACAGTGCGGCGCTCCCTCAGTACAGCCCCTCCGACAGTGCTGCGCTCCCTCAGTACTGCCCCTCCGACAGTGCGGCGCTCCCTCAGTATTGCCCCTGTGACAGTGCGGCACTCCCTCAGTACTGCCCCTCCGACAGTGCGGCGCTCCCTCAGTACTGTCCCTCAGACAGTGCGGCACTCCCTCAGTACTGTCCCTCATACAGTGCAGCGCTCCCTCAGTACTGTCCCTCCGACAGTGTGGCGCTCCCTTAGTATCGCCCCTCCGACAGTGCAGCACTCCCTCAGTACTGCCCCTCCCACAATGCAGCAATCCCTCAGAACTGCCCCTCAGACAGTGCAGCGATCCCTCAGTACTGCCCCTCCGACAGTGCAGCACTCCCTCAGTACTGTCCCTCCCACAGTGCAGCACTCCCTCAGTACTGTCCCTCCCACAGTGCAGCACTCCCTCAGTACTGTCCCTCCCACAGTGCAGCACTCCCTCAGTACTGCCCCTCAGACAGTGCAGCGATCCCTCAGTACTGCCCCTCTCACAATGCAGCACTCCCTCAGTACTGCCCCTCAGACAGTGCAGCGATCCCTCAGTACTGCCCCTCCGACAGTGCAGCACTTCCTCAGTACTGTCCCTCCGACAGTGCAGCGCTCCCTCAGTACTGCCCCTCAGACAGTGCAGCGATCCCTCAGTACTGCCCCTCCGACAGTGCAGCACTTCCTCAGTACTGTCCCTCCGACAGTGCAGCGCTCCCTCAGTACTACCCCTCCGACAGTGCGGCACTCCCTCAGCAATGTGCTACTGGGGACCTTCTGTCTGGGATTGTGGGTCTCGAACCCATGACCTTCTGACTCGGAGGCTGGCGAGAGGCCCACGGAGCCACCAGCCAATCACAAGGCTGCTTTATTCCTGAACTGTCGGCCATGTTTATTGTACCTGGTAGCGAGACACTCACAATGCAACGTGTTCACCGATCATTTCCTGTTTATTCCTTTATACATGGCCAATGGGAATCTCCCTCACGAGGCCCAGTCCAGCTATTGTCTGGAGGGAGAGTCACAATTGGGGGGGGAGGTGCATTGTCCATTCCCCAAAGTTCAAAGGTCACCGACGGCCCAATCTGGAGACGAGAGTTGGCGCCGAGGTCTGGACGCCGGCCTAATAACGTTGCCCCAATCATCATCATCATCACAGGCAGTCCCTCGAAATCGAGGAAGATTTGCTTCCACTCTAAAAATAAGTCCTTAGGTGACTGAACAGTCCAATACGAGAACCACAGTCCCTGTCACAGGTGGGACAGATAGACGTTGAGGGTATGATGGGTGGGATTGGTTTACCGTACGCACCTTCCGCTGCCTGCGCTTGGTTTCCGCATGCTCTCGGCGATGAGACTCGAGGTGCTCAGCGACCTCCCGGATGCACTTCCTCCACTTAGGGCAGTCTTTGGCCAGGGACTCCCAGGTGTCAGTGGGGATGTTGCACTTTATCAGGGAGACTTTGAGGGTGTCCTTGTAACGTTTCCTCTGTCCACCTTTGGCTCGTTTGCCGTGACGGAGCTCCGCGTAGAGCGCTTGCTTTGGGAGTCTCATGTCTGGCATGCGGACAATGTGGCCTGCCCAGCGGAGCTGGTCGAGTGTGGTCAGTGCTTCAATGCTGGGGATGTTGGCCTGGTCGAGGACGCTAACGTTGGTGCGTCTGTCCTCCCAGGGGATTTGCAGGATCTTGCGGAGACATCGTTGGTGGTATTTCTCCAGCGACTTGAGCTGTCTGCTGCACATGGTCCATGTCTCTGAGCCATACAGGAGGGCGGCTATTACTACAGCCCTGTAGACCATGAGCTGGGTGGTAGGTTTGAGGGCCTGGTCTTCAAACACTCTTTTCCTCAGGCGGCCGAAGGCTGCACTGGCGCACTGGAGGCGGTGTTGGATCTGGTGGTCAATGCCTGCCCTTGTTGATAAGAGACTCCCGAGGTTTGGGAAATGGTCCATATTGTCCAGGGCTGCGCTGTGGACCTTGCTGACTGGGGGGCAGTGCTGTGCGGCGAGGAGGACCTTTGTCTTACGGATGTTTAGCGGAAGGCCCGAGCTTTCGTACGCCTCAGTGAAAGTGTTGACTATGTTCTGGAGTTCAGCCTCTGAAGGGGCAAGACTAGAATGGAATGCGCTGCCCAGTGAACCCCAAGTGATTCACATCCATCGCAGGACGATCAGGCCCCACAGGGGGAACGGGACGATCCAAAAGGCGGTCGGGGAGGCCGAGGGGGTTGTGGCTGCGTTGCTCCAGCACCTGCGGCCGGCACAGGCCCGTGGATCGGACGAGGCCAGGCCTCCGTCGTCGTAGTAATAGTCGGGCCAGTAGTCTGCCTCGGGCCCTTCCTGCTGCTGCCGCGGAGAGTCACTGAGGCTGGAGATGTTCCGTAGGCCGCCCTGGTCTTTGGGCGAGAGGCCAACGCCGTCGTCCCCATCGTCGGAGGAGGAGGAGGAGGGGGAGGAGGCAGAAGAAGAGGAGGAGGAGGACGATGAGGAACGGTCGGGTTTGGGTCCGGGCCTGGCCTGGCCCCCGTTGTTGCCCGGGCAACCCCGGAAGTCCTCCTCGCCCAGCTGCCGGAGGTCCCTGCCCTCACGGCCAGCCGGCGTGGCACAGAGCAGCGGGGAGCTGGCCCCCTCGAACAGCGAGAACCAGCGGCGAAGGGGCCGGGCCCGGCAACCGCAGGCCCAGGGGTTGGCGTTGAGCCGCAGGAAACGCAGGGAGGGCAGGCCGGCCAGGGCGGCAGCCGGAAGCTCGGCCAGGCTGTTGTTGAAGAGGAAGAGGGTGGCGAGGCGGGGCAGGTCGCGGAAGGCCCAGGGGTGGACCAGGCCGATGCGGTTGTGGTGCAGGAGGAGCCTGTCCAAGGCCCGCAGGCCCCGGAAGGAGTTGGCGCCCAAGGCCCGAAGCCTGTTGCCGTGCAGGAAGAGGTGGCTGAGGTTGGCCAGGTCCAGGAACAGGTCGCCCTGGAGGTAGAGCAGGCCGTTGTCCTGGAGGTACAGGTACTGCAGGGCGTACAGCCGGCGGAAGATGGCGTTCGGCAGTGAGGTCAGCCCGCAGCGGTGGAGGTGCAGGCTCTGAAGCCTGACTAGGCCCGAAAAGGTGCCGGCCTCCAGGCTCCTCAGGTTGACGTTGTGGCCCAGGTCCAGCTCCTTCAGGAGGGACAGGTTGGCCAGGGCTCCAGGCCGGATGGAGCTGAGGTTGTTGGAGTAGAGCCAGAGCGTGGAGACTCCCGGGGGGAAGGATTCAGGGGGCAGCTCGGTGATGAGGTTGTTCTGCAGGAAGAGGCGGGCGCCGTCGCCAGGCAACGGGCCGGGCAGCCGGGTGAAGCCCTGCGATTGGCAGCTGATGGTCAGCGGGCTGCGGTAACAGGTGCACAAGGCGGGGCAGGGGGCTCCTGCCGGGGGAAGGCCCAGGAGGAGCAGGAGGAGGAGGGGCAGGGCCGGGAGAGGGGGCAGGAGAGAGGATGGGAGCGGGGACGGGAGAGGGGCCCGGAGAGGGGACGGGAGAGGGGCCGGGGGAGGGGCCAGGAGAGGGGGCAGGAGAGGGGGCGGGAGAGGGGACAGGAGAGAGGCCCGGAGAGGGGGCGGGAGAGGGGGCATCCTTCCTGTAGGGGGGAGAGAGAGAGGACAAGGTGGTTAAAACCAGGAGAGGTGAGAGGGAGAGGGAGAGATAGGGCGGGGGAGGGAGGGAAGGAGGAAGGGAAGAGCACATGAGGCAGAGGGAGAGAGACAGAGGAAAGAAAGGGAAAGAGGGAGAGGGAGAGAGGGCGAGGGAAGGAGGAAGAGAGAAGGAGGAAGAGAATGGGAGGGTGGGAAGGAGAGATGGAGAGAGGGGGAGGGAGAGGGATGGAGAAGGAGAGGGAGGGAGGGATGGAGGGAGAAAGAGCATGAGAGAAGGAAGGAGCGTGGGAGTGAGGGAGTGAGGAAAGGAGGGAGAGAGAGAGCATGAGGGAGAGGGGAGAGAATGAGGGAAGGAGGGAGAGGATGGCAAGAGGGAGGGAAGGAGGGAGGGCGAGAGAAAATAGAGAGAGGGAGGGAGAGGAGCAACATCCGTCCTGTAGGGGGGGTGCAGATAGTCAGAATGTGGGAAAAGAGAGATACGACGGGAAGAGAGAGGGAGAGGGAGAGAGAGCATGAGGGAGGGAGAGCATGAGGGAGGGAGAGAATGAGGGGGAGGGAGAGAATGAGGGGGAGGGAGAGAGGAGGGAGGGAGCGAGGAGGAAGGGAGCGAGGAGGGAGGGAGGGAGAGAGGGAGAATGAGGGAGGGAGAGAATAAAGGAGAATGAGGGAGCGAGAGAATGAGGGAGAATGAGGGAGAAGGAGGGAGGGAAAGGAGGGAGGGTGCACAAGAAGGAAGAAAGAAAGAAAGAAAAAAGAAAGAAAGTAAGGAAGGAAGGGGGAAGGGACGGAGGGAGGAAGGGAGGGAAGGGGGGAAGGGAGGGGGGAAGGGGGGAAGGGAGGGGGGAAGGGAGGAAGGGAGGGAATGGGGAAGGGAGGGAAGGGAGGGAGGGAAGGGAGGGAAGGGAGGGTGGAAGGGATGAAGGGAGGGAGGAAGGGAGGGAAGGAGGGAAGGGAGTAAGGGAGGAACGGAGAGAGGGTGGGTAAGAGACAGACAAAACAAACTTGCATTTCTCTCCCGAAGCATTTGACATTGCCCCTGAAGGGCCTGGCTCTAATTCTGAGGTTCTGCCTCTTGTTCTGGGCTGCCCCCACTCGAGGCAATAGTTCCTCTCTCGATCCCTGCCCTCAACACCTTTAATCATCTCAAACACCTCGATCAGATCATCCCTCAATCTTCTCCACTCCAGGGGAGACAAGCCCAGGTCTGTGTGAGCTGTCATCGTAAATTAACCCTTTCAGCCCCAGGATCGTTCTGAGGTGGGGGTGCGGGGGAGGGGAGGGTCAGACTCTGGGGGGAATCCTCAGGTCAAAAGCCAGCCGCAGACAGACTGGGAGTCGTGAAGATCTCTCTCCTTCTCTCTCTCTCTCCCTCCCTCTCTCTCCCTCCTTCTCTCCCTCCTTCTCTCCCCGCCTGATGGGGTAGTTTAGGGGTTAATTGCACATGTCTGGATTGGATTGGATTCCCCAGCTCCCGCAAGACAGGGTTTCGAATCACAGAGATGTACAGCACGGAAGGAGGCCATTTCGGCCCATCGTGTCTGAACCGGCCGACCAAGAGCTACCCAGCCTAATCCCACTTTCCAGCTCTTGGTCCGTAGCCCTGTAGGTTACGGCATTCCAGGTACTTTTTAAATGTGGTGAGGGTTTCTGCCTCTACCACCCTTTCAGGCCGTGAGTTCCAGACCCCCACCACCCTCTGGGTGAAGACATTTCCCCTCAAATCCCCTCTAAACCTCCCCCCAATTACTTTAAATCTATCCCCACTGGTTGTTGACCCCTCTGCCGAGGGAAATAGGTCCTTTATCCAGGCCCCTCATCATTTTATACACCTCAATCAGGTCTCCCCTCAGCCTCCTCTGCTCCAAAGAAAACAGACCCAGCCTATCCAATCTTTCCTCATAGCTAAAATTCTCCAGTCCAGGCAACATCCTGGTAAATCTCCTCTGTACCCTCTCCAGTGCAATCACATCCTTCCTGTAATGTGGTGACCAGAACTGTACGCAGTACTCTAGCTGTGGCCTAACCAGTGTTTTATACAGTTCAAGCATAACCTCCCTGCTCTTGTATTCTACGCCTCGACTAATAAAGGCAAGTATTCCGTGTGCCTTCTTAACCACCTTATCTACCTGGCCTGCTACCTTCAGGGATTTGTGGACCTGCACTCCCAGGTCCCTCTGTTCCTCTACACTTCTCAGTGTCCTACCATTTAATGTCGCTTTGTGTGCCAGCGATCGGGGTGTACAATGAACTCATAGTTCATAAGAACATAAGAATTAGGAACAGGAGTAGGCCATCGAGCCCCTCGAGCCTGCTCCGCCATTCAACAAGATCATGGCTGATCTGGCCATGGACTCAGCTCCACTTACCTGCCCGCTCCCTGTAACCCTTAATTCCCTTATTGGTTAAAAATCTAGCTCATCTATATTCAATGAGCTAGCCTCAGCTGCTTCCTTGGGCAGAGAATTTCACAGATTCAAAACTCTCACGGAGAAGAAATTCCTTCTCAACTCGATTTTAAATTGAGGCTGTGCCCCCTGGTTCTAGTCTCCCCGACCAGTGGAAACAACCTCTCTGCCTCTATCTTGTCTATCCCTTTCATTATTTTAAATGTTTCTATAAGATCACCCCTCATCCTTCTGAACTCCAACGAGTAAAGACTCAGTCTACTCAATCTATCATCATAAGGTAACCCCCTCATCTCCGGAATCAGCCTAGTGAATCGTCTCTGTACCCCCTCCAAAGCTAGTATATCCTTCCTTAAGTAAGGTGACCAAAACTGCACGCAGTACTCCAGGTGCGGCCTCACCAATACCGTATACAGTTGCAGAAGGACCTCCCTGCTTTTGTACTCCATCCCTCTCGCAATAAAGGCCAACATTTTATTCGCCTTCCTGATTACCTGCTGCACCTGCAAACTAACTTTTTGGGATTCATGCACAAGGACCCCCAGGTCCCTCTGCACCGCAGCATGTTGTAATTTCTCCCATTCAAATAATATTCCCTTTTACTATTTTTTTCCCAAGGTGGATGACCTTACATTTTCCGACATTGTATTCCATCTGCCAAACCTTCGCCCATTCGCTTAACCTATCTAAATCTCTCTGCAGCCTCTCTGTGTCCTCTACACAACCCGCTTTCTCACTAATCTTTGTGTCATCTGCAAATTTTGTTACACTACACTCTGTCCCCTCTTCCAGGTCCCAGCACCAATCCCTGCTGCACACCACTAACCACCGATTTCCAACCCGAAAAGGACCCATTTATCCCGACTCTCTGCTTTCTGTTCGCCAGCCAATTCTCTATCCATGCTAATACATTTCCTCTGACTCTGTGTACCTTTATCTTCTGCAGTAACCTTTTGTGTGGCACCTTATCAAATGCCTTTTGGAAATCTAAATACACCACATCCATCGGTACACCTCCATCCACCATGCTCGTTATATCCTCAAAGAATTCCAGTAAATTAGTTACACATGATTTCCCTTTCATGAATCCATGTTGCGTCTGCTTGATTGCACTATTCCTATCTAGATGTCCCGCTATTTCTTCCTTAATGATAGCTTCAAGCATTTTCCCCACTACAGATATTAAACTAACCAGCCTATAGTTACCTGCCTTTTGTCTGCCCCCTTTTTTAAACAGAGGCGTTACATTAGCTGCTCTCCAATCCACTGGTACCTCCCCAGAGTCCAGAGAATTTGGTAGATTATAACGAATGCATCTGCTATAACTTCCGCCATCTCTTTTAATACCCTGGGATGCATTTCATCAGGACCAGGGGACTTGTCTATCTTGAGTCCCATTAGCCTGTCCAGCACTACCTCCCTAGTGATAGTGATTGTCTCAAGGTCCTCCCTTCCCACATTCCCGTGACCAGCAATTTTTGGCATGGTTTTTGTGTCTTCCACTGTGTAGACCTCAGCAAAATAATTGTTTAAGGTCTCAGCCATTTCCACATTTCCCATTATTAAATCCCCCTTCTCATCTTCTAAGGGACCAACATTTACTTTAGTCACTCTTTTCCGTTTTATATATTGGTAAAATCTTTTACTATCTGTTTTTATGTTTTGCACAAGTTTACTTTCGTAATCTATCTTTCCTTTCTTTATTGCTTTCTTAGTCATTCTTTGCTGTCGTTTAAAATTTTCCCAATCCTCTAGTTTCCCACTAACCTTGTCCACCTTATACGCATTGGTCTTTGATTTGATACTCTCCTTTATTTCCTTGGTTATCCATGGCTGGTTATCCCTTCTCTTACCGCCCTTCTTTTTCACTGGAATATATTTTTGTTGAGCACTATGAAAGAGCTCCTTAAAAGTCCTCCACTGTTCCTCAATTGTGCCACCGTTTAGTCTGTGTTCCCAGTCTACTTTAGCCAATTCTGCCCTCATCCCACTGTAGTCCCCTTTGTTTAAGCATAGTACGCGCGTTTGAAACACTACTTCCTCACCCTCAATCTGTATTACAAATTCAACCATACTGCGATCACTCATTCAGAGAGGATCTTTTAATCGGAGATCGTTTATTATTCCTGTCTCATTACACAGGACCAGATCTAAGATAGCTTGCTCCCTTGTAGGTTCTGTAACATACTGTTCTAAGAAACAATCCCGTATGCATTCTATGAATTCCTCCTCAAGGCTACCTCGTGCGATTTGATTTGACCAATCGATATGTAGGTTAAAATCCCCCATGATTACTGCCGTTCTTTTTTCACATGCCTCCATTATTCCCCTGATTATTGCCCGCCCCACCATGAAGTTATTATTTGGGGGCCTATAAACTAGGCCCACCAGTGACTTTTTCCCCTTACTATCTCTAATCTCCACCCACAATGATTCAACATTTTGTTCATTCGAGCCAAAATCATCTCTCACAACTGCCCTGATATCATCCTTTATTAACAGAGCTACCCCACCTCCCTTCCCCTCTTGTCTATCTTTCCGAATTGTCAGATACCCCTGTATGTTTAATTCCCAGTCTTGGCCACCCTACAACCACGTTTCAGTAATGGCCACCAAATCATACCCATTTGTAATGATTTGTGCCGTCAACTCATTTACTTTATTTCGAATGCTGCGTGCGTTTAGGTAAGGTGTTTTAATACTAGTTTTTAAACTATGATTTTTAGTTTTGACCCCTCCTGCAGCCCCTTTGTATTCATACATATTGTCCCTTCCTATCACCTTGTGGTTTACACTTACCCCAGTGCTACTCTGCCCTGTTGCCTCCTGCCTTTTGCATTCTTTCTTGGGGTTCTGTTCATCTGAGCTCTCACCCACTCTAACTAGCTCAGAGCCCTCTCCTGCATTCCCATCCCCCTGCCAAGCAAGTTTAAAGTCCTCCCAATCATACTATCAAAACCACCTGCGAGAACATTGATCCCGTCTCTGTTGAGGTGTAACCTGTCCGACTTGTACAGGTCCCACCTACCCCAGAAGCGTTCCCAATTGTTCAGGAAACTAAAGCCCACCATCCTACACCAACGGGAGAGTGGAGAGCACCAGTTCCCACTGTCACAGGACGGGAGAGTGGAGAGCACCAGTTCCCACTGTCACAGGACGGGAGAGTGGAGAGCACCAGTTCCAACTGTCACAGGACGGGAGAGTGGAGAGCACCAGTTCCAACTGTCACAGGACGGGAGAGTGGAGAGCACCAGTTCCCACTGTCACAGGACGGGAGAGTGGAGAGCACCAGTTCCCACTGTCACAGGACGGGAGAGTGGAGAGCACCAGTTCCCACTGTCACAGGACGGGAGAGTGGAGAGCACCAGTTCCCACTGTCACAGGACGGGAGAGTGGAGAGCACCAGTTCCCACTGTCACAGGAGAGAGAGTGCAGAGCACCAATTCCCACTGTCACAGGAGAGAGAGTGGAGAGCACCAGTTCCCACTGTCACAGGACAGAAAGTGGAGAGCACCAGTTCAAACTGTCACAGGACGGGAGAGTGGAGAGCACCAGTTCCAACTGTCACAGGACGGGAGAGTGGAGAGCACCAGTTCCCACTGTCACAGGATGGGAGAGTGGAGAGCACCAGTTCCCACTGTCACAGGACGGGAGAGTGGAGAGCACCAGTTCCCACTGTCACAGGACGGGAGAGTGGAGAGCGCCAGTTCCCACTGTCACAGGACGGGAGAGTGGAGAGCACCAGCTCCAACTGTCGTAGGACGGGAGAGTGGAGAGCACCAGTTCCCAGTCACAGGACGGGAGAGTGGAGAGCACCAGTTCCCATTGTCACAGGACGGGAGAGTGGAGAGCACCAGTTCCAACTGTCACAGGACGGGAGAGTGGAGAGCACCAGTTCCAACTGTCACAGGACGGGAGAGTGGAGAGCACCAGTTCCCACTGTCACAGTACAGAGAGTGGAGAGCACCAGTTCCCACTGTCACAGGACGGGAGAGTGGAGAGCACCAGTTCCCACTGTCACAGGATGGGAGAGTGGAGAGCACCAGTTCCCACTGTCACAGGACGGGAGAGTGGAGAGCACCAGTTCCCACTGTCACAGGACGGGAGAGTGGAGAGCACCAGTTCCCACTGTCACAGGAGAGAGAGTGGAGCGCGCCAGTTCCCACTGTCACAGGACAGAGAGTGGAGAGCACCAGTTCCCACTGTCACAGGAGAGAGAGTGGGGAGCACCAGTTCCCACTGTCACAGCAGAGAGAGTGGAGAGCACCAGTTCCCACTGTCACAGGAGAGAGAGTGGGGAGCACCAGTTCCCACTGTCACAGGAGAGAGAGTGGGGAGCACCAGTTCCCACTGTCACAGGAGAGAGAGTGGAGAGCACCAGTTCCCACTGTCACAGGAGAGAGAGTGGAGAGCACCAGTTCCCACTGTCACAGGACAGAGAGTGGAGAGCACCAGTTCCCACTGTCACAGGAGAGAGAGTGGAGAGCACCAGTTCCCACTGTCACAGGACAGAGAGTGGAGAGCACCAGTTCCCACTGTCACAGGACGGGAGAGTGGGGAGCACCAGTTCCCACTGTCACAGGACAGAGAGTGGAGAGCACCAGTTCCAACTGTCACAGGACGGGAGAGTGGAGAGCACCAGTTCCCACTGTCACAGGACAGAGAGTGGAGAGCACCAGTTCCCACTGTCACAGGATGGGAGAGTGGAGAGCACCAGTTCCAACTGTCACAGGACGGGAGAGTGGGGAGCACCAGTTCCCACTGTCACAGGAGAGAGAGTGGAGAGCACCAGTTCCCACTGTCACAGGACAGAGAGTGGGGAGCACCAGTTCCCACTGTCACAGGAGAGAGAGTGGAGAGCACCAGTTCCCACTGTCACAGGAGAGAGAGTGGGGAGCACTAGTTCCCACTGTCACAGGACAGAGAGTGGAGAGCACCAGTTCCCACTGTCACAGGAGAGAGAGTGGAGAGCACCAGTTCCCACTGTCACAGGACAGAGAGTGGGGAGCACCAGTTCCCACTGTCACAGGAGAGAGAGTGAAGAGCACCAGTTCCCACTGTCACAGGACGGGAGAGTGGAGAGCACCAGTTCCCACTGTCACAGGAGAGAGAGTGGAGAGCACCAGTTCAAACTATCACAGGATGGGAGAGTGGAGAGCACCAGTTCCAACTGTCACAGGATGGGAGAGTGGAGAGCACCAGTTCCCATTGTCACAGGACGGGAGAGTGGAGAGCACCAGTTCCCACTGTCACAGGACGGGAGAGTGGAGAGCACCAGTTCCCATTGTCACAGGACGGGAGAGTGGAGAGCACCAGTTCCCACTGTCACAGGACAGAGAGTGGAGAGCACCAGTTCCCACTGTCACAGGACGGGAGAGTGGAGAGCACCAGTTCCCACTGTCACAGGACGGGAGAGTGGAGAGCACCAGTTCCCACTGTCGCAGGACAGAGAGTGGAGAGCACCAGTTCCCACTGTCACAGGAGAGAGAGTGGAGAGCACCAGTTCCCACTGTCACAGGAGAGAGAGTGGGGAGCACCAGTTCCCACTGTCACAGGAGAGAGAGTGGAGAGCACCAGTTCCCACTGTCACAGGAGAGACAGTGGAGCGCGCCAGTTCCCACTGTCACAGGAGAGAGAGTGGGGAGCACCAGTTCCCACTGTCACAGGACGGGAGAGTGGAGAGCACTAGTTCCCACTGTCACAGGACAGAGAGTGGAGAGCACCAGTTCCCACTGTCACAGGACAGAGAGTGGAGAGCACCAGTTCCCACTGTCACAGGAGAGAGAGTGGAGAGCACCAGTTCCCACTGTCACAGGACGGGAGAGTGGAGAGCCCCAGTTCCAACTGTCACAGGAGAGAGAGTGGGGAGCCCCAGTTCCCACTGTCACAGGACGGGAGAGTGGAGAGCACCAGTTCCCACTGTCACAGGACGGGAGAGTGGAGAGCACCAGTTCCCACTGTCACAGGACGGGAGAGTGGAGAGCACCAGTTCCCACTGTCACAGGACAGAGAGTGGAGAGCACCTGTTCCCACTGTCACAGGACAGAGAGTGGAGAGCACCAGTTCCCACTGTCACAGGACGAGAGAGTGGAGAGCACCAGTTCCCACTGTCACAGGAGAGAGAGTGGAGAGCACCAGTTCCCACTTTCACAGGACGGGAGAGTGGAGAGCACCAGTTCCCACTGTCACAGGAGAGAGAGTGGAGAGCACCAGTTCCCACTGTCACAGGAGAGAGAGTGGGGAGCACCAGTTCCCACTGTCATAGCAGAGAGAGTGGAGAGCACCAGTTCCCACTGTCACAGGAGAGAGAGTGGGGAGCACCAGTTCCCACTGTCACAGGAGAGAGAGTGGGGAGCACCAGTTCCCACTGTCACAGGAGAGAGAGTGGAGAGCACCAGTTCCCACTGTCACAGGAGAGAGAGTGGAGAGCACCAGTTCCCACTGTCACAGGACAGAGAGTGGAGAGCACCAGTTCCCACTGTCACAGGAGAGAGAGTGGAGAGCACCAGTTCCCACTGTCACAGGACAGAGAGTGGAGAGCACCAGTTCCCACTGTCACAGGACGGGAGAGTGGGGAGCACCAGTTCCCACTGTCACAGGACAGAGAGTGGAGAGCACCAGTTCCAACTTTCACAGGACGGGAGAGTGGAGAGCACCAGTTCCCACTGTCACAGGACAGAGAGTGGAGAGCACCAGTTCCCACTGTCACAGGATGGGAGAGTGGAGAGCACCAGTTCCAACTGTCACAGGACGGGAGAGTGGGGAGCATCAGTTCCCACTGTCACAGGAGAGAGAGTGGAGAGCACCAGTTCCCACTGTCACAGGACAGAGAGTGGAGAGCACCAGTTCCCACTGTCACAGGAGAGAGAGTGGGGAGCACCAGTTCCCACTGTCACAGGAGAGAGAGTGGAGAGCACCAGTTCCCACAGTCACAGGACAGAGAGTGGAGAGCACCAGTTCCCACTGTCACAGGAGAGAGAGTGGAGAGCACCAGTTCCCACTGTCACAGGAGAGAGAGTGGGGAGCACTAGTTCCCACTGTCACAGGACAGAGAGTGGAGAGCACCAGTTCCCACTGTCACAGGAGAGAGAGTGGAGAGCACCAGTTCCCACTGTCACAGGACAGAGAGTGGGGAGCACCAGTTCCCACTGTCACAGGAGAGAGAGTGAAGAGCACCAGTTCCCACTGTCACAGGACGGGAGAGTGGAGAGCACCAGTTCCCACTGTCACAGGAGAGAGAGTGGAGAGCACCAGTTCAAACTATCACAGGATGGGAGAGTGGAGAGCACCAGTTCCAACTGTCACAGGATGGGAGAGTGGAGAGCACCAGTTCCCACTGTCACAGGACGGGAGAGTGGAGAGCACCAGTTCCCACTGTCACAGGACGGGAGAGTGGAGAGCACCAGTTCCCACTGTCACAGGACGGGAGAGTGGAGAGCACCAGTTCCCACTGTCACAGGACAGAGAGTGGAGAGCACCAGTTCCCACTGTCACAGGACGGGAGAGTGGAGAGCACCAGTTCCCACTGTCACAGGACGGGAGAGTGGAGAGCACCAGTTCCCACTGTCACAGGACAGAGAGTGGAGAGCACCAGTTCCCACTGTCACAGGAGAGAGAGTGGAGAGCACCAGTTCCCACTGTCACAGGAGAGAGAGTGGGGAGCACCAGTTCCCACTGTCACAGGAGAGAGAGTGGAGAGCACCAGTTCCCGCTGTCACAGGAGAGACAGTGGAGCGCGCCAGTTCCCACTGTCACAGGAGAGAGAGTGGGGAGCACCAGTTCCCACTGTCACAGGACGGGAGAGTGGAGAGCACTAGTTCCCACTGTCACAGGACAGAGAGTGGAGAGCACCAGTTCCCACTGTCACAGGACAGAGAGTGGAGAGCACCAGTTCCCACTGTCACAGGAGAGAGAGTGGAGAGCACCAGTTCCCACTGTCACAGGACGGGAGAGTGGAGAGCCCCAGTTCCAACTGTCACAGGAGAGAGAGTGGGGAGCCCCAGTTCCCACTGTCACAGGACGGGAGAGTGGAG